>NW_010972587.1:5276130-5450145 GCF_000737465.1 Haliaeetus leucocephalus
GGGACGTGCCCCCATCCCAGCTGGAGTAAGACCGGGGCCGGGGGGATCCGTGTGCCCCCCCCCCCGTGTCCGTGAAGCACCGTGACGCTCTTTGGGACACCCAGTGTGAGGGGGTGAAGGGGGGTGACCCCGCTACAGGCACCCCGAGGGTGGTATCCCGAAGGAGGTATCCCCACTCCGCTCTCTGACAGCACCCCAACCTGTGTTTTTACCCAGATTTAGGATTTTTCTTTAAGTTTTAAGCTGCTTCACCATCTGCATGAGGCTGACACAGGCGCCGCGTTTCACCAGGAGCAGAGGGAAGGAAGGCAGGCGTGTAGGGCTCAGTGAAAGGATTAAAGCCCCAAGGACAAGGGGATGCTGTAAATAAAGGTATTTTTCCTTCTGTTCCCTGAGAAGATAACGACCTTAAGCTCTTTTTCAGATAAATTAGCAGGTGCCCAGGCACACGGGGAGGAATCGGCACCACAGCTCCCCACTGAACCGTTGCTCCAGCGTGGGCTAATTAGGAAGTTTTCACAAAAGGCCAGCAATTAGGCCTGTCCACGCCAGCCAGTCCATGCTGTAGAAAACAGCTCAGCGCTTGAGCTGCTTTTTAGAAGCGGCCCCATCTCCCCAGTCCACAGGGCCGTCGCGCGCTGGCTGGATCGGTTCGAGATCACGCACAGGGCTTCCGTGCGCTTAGAGGGAGATGGAGGTTTATCTCCTCCTCTTTATTAATCAAATACCAAATCAGCCACTCATTACCCGTACGAGTGCCAGGTTGCTCTGTTTCAGCACAGGAATGACTTTTTCCAGCTGGGTGGAGGCAGCTCCTTACAAAACCTCCAGCGCAAGCACTGTACGGCGCAATGGCAGCCACAGCTCACTGAGGTTTTTTCCTTCCCATTTATGATTGCTTTTTTTTCACTTGCAATGGATTGTGAATGACCAGATTTTGCATGATTTATGCACATCTCACAGCTCTGCTCCGTAAGCAAAGCCAGTCTGCGTTCCCATGCGACAAGGTGGTGTTCGCTGTAAGACCAAGAGTCTGACCTCAAGCATCATAGCAAAAATTCTAGTCTAGGTTTTGAGGGAAGGGAGCACAACAAGAAGCAGAAGTATTAGCAACTGTTGTTTCACGACTTGGAGGTTACATGAAGGGAGAGGATCTCTCCAAGTCAGACAAATAAGAGGCGTATGAGTCAGAGCAGGCTGACTCCATTTATTGTGTGAAATGCCTGTGCTCTCTTGTCCAACCTGTCCTGCTCCCAGCCCTGCTGGAACTGCATGTGATCATGCGAAGTTATTTACCGAGTCTCCTCAGGTAGCCTCCAAAGCTATTAGATTTTCCCTTTTGATAACATTTCCTACAGATTATAAAAAATAAACAGCAGAGATCCCAAAGGGAGGAGAGGAGCACCGTACTTCTAGCGAGGTCTGACTGTACGCAAAGAAAGGAAGTTCTCATTGTGACTAAGGGGCCATGCTGGGATGAAATAAAACACTCTTCAACAGTGAGGTACTGCTAAGTGAGCTAGAAGACAGTCTGACATCCAAGAATTAATTTTCTCATGTCTAATATTTAGTCAGTCTGTCCGAAGCAGAGTAACTATGAGGGACAGACATAAATGTCAAGAAGTCCATTACTATGGGAACAATATTAAGGAATACATTGCTGCGACGCTCGGGAATAATACCTTGTAATGATGGAAAACTAAAGCAAGAATGAAAACTTTCACCACATACTTCATTTCTATTGATAAGGACTATTTCTATCAATACATTTTATAAATATCAGCATGCATAGATATATTTATTATCTATAAATACACACTTATTTTAAGTATAAACATACATACTCTATCTCCTCAGCAGATTTCTTCTTCTGTGTCTCTGTCTGTCCTGAGGGCATAGCTCAGAATTTTTTAAAGATAAAGCCTGCAGCCGACCCTGCCGCATTCCTCCTTGCCGTCCTGCGCTCTTCACCCTGTTACCGTGAGCATCCCTCCCACTGCCTGAGCAGCCCCACTGTGCCCCTCACCCTCCTCACCATCCTCCTGACACCACCCCATCCTTCCCCATATTCCTGCCTAACACCTGCCATAAATTCCTCTTTCCAGCTCGCTTGCCCAAAATCTCGGATGTTGCCTCTTTGTTCTCTCTGGCCTGGCGAGGAGTTCCCACCTGGGCACCTGGGCTCCTGCAGCCTGCCAGCTTTGTGACTGGTTTCTGCCATTTTGAGCTCAGCAGCTTATAATGAGGACAGTTTATTTCCGAGAAACAACATTCAAGTGTATTAACAGCTCCCGTTCATTTTCCCTGCTGACTCGAGAGCTCTGCGAGCGGGGAGGTTGTGCCTTGGTTCCCTTCTGCTTCCTTGGCCGTGTGAAAGCCCACAGGCTCTACACAAAACCAGTTCTCCCTTCACTTGTAGAATTGACCCAAAGCACGTTTATCACCTCGGAACAAAATTCTCAAGGTTTTATCTATGCCATAATTTCATGTAAAAGTTGTTTTCCATGTTTCAGGGAGCTGAGTAAATCATCAGCTTGTCTGACCTAGTTACTTCTCAAAAGACTTGTCACACATCAGTGTCCTCAGGCCTTTTACAGCCACTAAATACCTTCCACTCACCTGGGATTATCTTATCCTCGTTTGATCTTGTAAGCATGGTCCCACATGTCTGCTTACGGCAGAGCCAATCTGCTTGCTCTGCTGATAATCCTTGCTATTCTTTTATGAAAGTTTATTCTAGATAGTCCAGATTTTACTTTGCAGGGGGTTTAGTCATATTCTGACATCATTTTTCTCAGACTTACTTTTATCCAAATAGTGCTACTACTGATAGAGCTCCCTTAATTATGTTCTCGAAAGAGCATCATTTAGCTAATTTTCTTATTACCAAAGATGGTTTAAAGCTAGCATTAGAGCTTATCTTTTACCAACCATTGAGGTTAGCCACCTTGCAGTGGTTCCCGTTGGTACCTTGCTTAATTTCTCACTGGCCAACCCTCAAACTTGCCCCTAGTAAAAGCAATTTTCAAGTGAGCTGTGTGCCATAACAGCTAGTGAAAAATTCATTCATGCCCAGAGTTACCCAGGTTTGCCCTAGCCTAGAAGGGGATATGTGTTTAGCAATTTCCTTATCTAAACATTCCTGCATCTCAAGAGTGCTATATATTTATTCTACTGTAAATATAACAATGATAAATCAGTGGAGTTTGCACAAATTAATGAAAATACAGCAGACAGTTCTAGAGTTTACCAAAGCTTTGGGTTTTTTTTTTTATCAGCTCTTCAAATCCAAAGTACGGATCTTGGAGACATTCAGTAGGAGAAGGCTGTGCTTTCCAAGCTCACTGATTTCTTTATCATTAGTCATATTGATAAAGTATTTTACCTCTAGGAAATCTTAATTCTCGGATAAAGTTAATTATAAAATCCTCATTTGCCTAGTGATTATAAGAAGTAGCTATTTGGGTGTCCAATAAACAATATGATGTAAGCTAGCATAATTTTAAGAAAACTGTAAGTATTTTCATCTTTTCTAACCTACGTCTTTATATCAGTGACGCTTCTCAATATAGAAAACTATAGTCGGATTTGTGACCCTATTGGGAATCTCTCCAGATCTTTCTTTTTATAGAGCATTCATTTTTTAATACTATACCTCATGATATTTGATTCCTAAGATGTAGGGACTGATAATGAAGAGCTGTCTGCTATCAGATTTTTAAAAGAAATAAAGAAGATTTAAACTTTTAATTTGAACAATTTGCTTTGTTCTAAGTCATGACCAAGGGAGATGTATTTGCTTCAGCACAGGTCCTCAAAGGTATTAGGCTTTTGCAGCATCCCAGGTGTTTCCCACACTGAGGAATTCTCGGTCCTGCCTTAAGCACTGAAACATCTAATATTACTCACCAAAGGGCTGCAGAGGGAGATTGAGCATCGCCCGGATACGTCACTGCTGGGGTTAGCTCTACCACATACCCCAGTAAGATCTGTAGTGATACGAGGTCAGTAAATCACCCCGAATTCCTCCTGAGCAGGGCAGCACGGTTGTGCAGACGCGCCAGGCGAGTGCCACGCTCCATCCTCCATCCCTGGGGACGGCCGTGACCCAGTGCTCGGGGTCTGGGCTGATGGGAGAGGAGGGCACCGCTCACTCTTTGGGATGCTGATGGAATTCCCCTTCTCCGGAGGTTAGGGCTGGAAAGGTCCTGCCTGGGAACAGCAGCTGAGCCATTTTCCCACCCTCGCCGGTTCAGTGGGGTGCAGAGGAGGCAGGGTGCTGGGCATCAACCACACGGTGCCCTCCCCTTGCTGTGGATCCAGGTTATTTCTCCCAGCATAAAAGTGCCACGGGGAGAGGCTGAGAGGGAGCCGTCTGCCGTATCCGACGGCGTCCTGACAGCCAGGGCTGTCTCCCACCGCACGGGAGGCTGCGGCTCAAACCCCTGCTGCAGCCCGAGGAATTAAACCTGGCTTTCATGTGGCCGATGCTGCAAATAACAAGTTGTTGGGGACATGGAGACGTGCGAGCCCTCTCATGCCTGGCGTGCCCCAAACGTGCCTCAGCGGGGCCGAGGGGCAGAGCAACATCTGTCTTCCAGGGTCCCACTTTTCTGTGGGCTTTGCTTTAGGGGCTCTGAGCAGTGGGGGTTGACTCAGAGGCTCTCGGACCCCTCTCCAGCTCAGGAAAACTTTCCGGACCCAGCGTGTTCCTGGTCCCTCAGGGAGATGGATCCAGACTCCTGCAGAGAGCTCCCATTCCTTCCCAGGGTCTTGCCCGCAACGCTTCAGCCTGATGTGAGGTTTATCTAAACCCCATAAAGATGAAGGAAACGCACGGTTTGCATCTAATCCTAAATACATTTAGTGAGGTAAAGCACAGTGTAGGCTGCCGGTGTTGATGTTATCAGGTGACGGCACTGTAAAAACCCAGCAAAACATTGAAGTTACTACATTCACGTTCTGAGGTTTTGAGCGGAGGTTTCTGAAAAGCCTAGCAAAACATGAGCTCTATTTCAGATGCCAGCTCAGCAGAATACTAATACCTGGACTAGTAATGATGTCACCTCCCTGGCAGGAGGCATTAATTTAGACTGAAAGTATTGATTTCTTTAGTAAAGCTCGATTTATTCACTCACAAGGCCAGATTATCCCTCGCATCGTGCCATGGAAAAACCTGCAGGCAAGAGCTTCAGTAATCTCAGCCATGTAGAAGCTCTGTTGCTGACTGACAGGATTTCATTAGCGCAGGACAAAATTCGAGGACCCACACAGCTTGTTCCAATAATACCGTTACTGATTTTTGAGGAGCGCAGGGAAATGTGTTTAATATTAGATAGCAGGCACAGAGGGGATAACAAGGTGAAATGGTCTGACTCTGCTGTTTGCGGAAAGCTTCCCAGCTCCACCAGGCTGCTAAGGGAGTTACTGGGAAGACATTGCCCGGATCGCAGATGGCAGCCTTGCTAAATCCATAACTTTGAAAAGCGGCAGTTGGGCTGAAAAAAGAGCCCTTGTGATTCTTTTTTCCCCCCAAAGCCCCTTTCCCAGTAATGGTTGGGACCCTAAACCCTTTTCCACCGCCCCAGCACTGCTGCGTGTAGCTTCTTGTCCTGATAAGGAGAAGAAGAAGCTCAAAGGCGAGTCGTGCCAGGGCAGGACGGCAATGGTGCCGTTCCCTGCCCGCCTGCCAAGCGGCACCGCTTCGGGCTCCCTTACATCACTCTGCGAGCAACCTTCGTCAGAGCCGCTGCCAGTCGTGGGCCAGGGCTCCCTGCTGGCTCTTGTGAGAAAGAAGAGGGTGGATGGTTTCCAGGTTGCATCGTGTTGCCGTTGCATGAAGTTCCCTGCATCCTCACATCAAAGGAAAAGCATTTCAGACTCCACAGAAACAGCTAGAGGGTGGTCAGCCCTACTGGTCAGCCCAGTAAAGCCAGCAACGTGCCGATGCCTGCCGGAAACCATTGCTACAAAACGTGTCTTTGGTGTCCCTCCCCGCGGCAGCGCAACATGGTAAGATGCAATGATGCCTCTCCTTTCCCAGGCTGGGAACATCAGGGAGAGGGAGTGGAAGTTTTGGCAGGAAACCTACCCAGCCTCAAGGGGAATAAGCTACTGAGTGTGGCTGGGCTGCATGTCTCCTTGCAGCCAGCAGGGTTTTAATTACCCTGACTGTCTGCAGAGGGGCTCAGAGGGGTTGCATATTGCTCCTGTTCTCATCTGAACAAAAAAAATGAGCATCGGACGCCTACTTTGCAACTGACTGTAATGCCAATGACAAACACACGTCACTGGGGAGTGTCTGAGCATGCTGTGAAATCTCTTTTTTCCAGCAGTAGAAAAGGAAAGGATAGGTATACCTCATCCGATGTTGAGTCTCATGGTGGGAGAAAGACAGCACTTTCCGTAAACATGATTATGCTTCATTAACAGCCCATTGAAGGGGAATAGGTGGCACTGGGCACCTATTAGTGATGCTTCTAAGACTGGATGTGGCAGCAGCAACAAGAGCCAGCCATAAGCTGCAGCCCACCTCTGTTTCCTTTGCCTGGAAACTGAGCAACTGCAGCAGAGTCTGACCAAAAAGCAAGGGTGTCCTGGCTGCAGGCAGCTTGCCAAGGAAGATCCGTGGCTGAGAGCTCTTCCCACCCTGCAGAGCTCCTGGTTTGGTGCGTAGCAGTTGTCAGTCTGACCCCCTGCAACGAACCGGCGGCAGCACTGCATTCGTGCGGTGGTTTTTTTTCCAGTGGATACTGGCTACAGGTGAGGCAGCATTAGCTCCTGCCACTGACATGAGTTTCCATTAGCTCTGGATGGACCCGTTCCTGTCTCTGACCTGCCCCTGGTGTGCAGGATTCACGGCAGCAGCTGGGTGATACAACAGTAACACCTCACGTCTGCATTTTCCGATGTGTTTTGGGAAGAACTGAAGCTGAACTGCTCACCTAAGTGCCATCTGAGGAGGAACGAATACCTCATGAGTTAAATCAGATAATGCTGATTATTAATTAATACAGTTATCATCACTGGTTGGAGTATTTTAATTACCTCTATCACTCAATAATTATTTGAACCAGTAAAAACATATAACAATAGCACCATGGAAACGCTGATTATACGCAGGGGCTTCAGCGAGGAGACGATGTCAAGACTGAGAGCTCGTAGATGTCTCTGTGATTGTATTAATATTGTAGTGCATTTGCATTTGCAAATGTAGCCATTGTAGCGCACAGTGAGTTCCCGATGTGAGCTGCCCAGCAGAAACCGCTCATCTCGGATGCTTCCTTCCACCATCAGCAGAAATATCCATCAGCCAGCGCTGGCACCGGTGCTCCCCATGTCCCTTGGCCCCACTGCTCTCTCCTATTCCCATCCCTGTCTGTGCTCTGTCCCTCTCTTTGGCCACAGCATTAATCAGGGTGCACAACGGTTCCCAGTTAAAACTAACTGTGCAAAAATCATTTCTAGCGGCAATGCTGGCTTCGACTCCACCACCAGCAACAAATCATTGTAAAGCACTCTGCTTTTCTGTGGTTTCTTTGGATAGCAATTTATGACCTCCTTCCACACACCGCGAGTGAAAACAAGCTGTGCTTGAGAAGATCACGTTGGCTAGCTATTGCACATCACACAGTTTTGGCAATGATCCCTTTCTCTTGGCACAAATACAGAAGCACTAGGAGGCTACAGGGTGTGAGAACCTCTTCTGTGTGGTGCTGATGGTCAGCTTTCAGCGCTTGGCTTATTCATTATCTTTAATGCTGCATTCAAATTATGACGGCCATCGCCACGTAACATGCACTCTGTAACGGCACACGCACTGTCCTGCTGAGATAGAGCAGTGCCTGTAAAACACAGATCTCTTTTGCTCAGAAATATAGGTATAAAAAAGCAATGCGAGAGCCAAAAAGATTCCTACAGATATTTTATCACTCAGAAAGGAAGATCCAGCTTTAAAAAAAGCGCAATTCCATGGTAAGGAAAAAGCCCAAATGAGTTACAGTATTCTCGTTAATTGGATTACAAATATCACCTTTGGAATACATTTAAAAATCAATTTTTCTTTTCTCTTTGTTGTGCTGTCAGTTTGTTTTTCACACTTCATTAAGCAAGGCAATGAAACAAGGCTGTTGTGCTTCTTATTCATTCTGCTTTGTGTTCAAAGTCAGTTTATCTTTCTAGTTGTTGGGCAACAGTAAACTGTTTTCTTTTCTAGCACAGATGAGATAGCTATCTGCACAAACTTTAAAAATGAGCAAATTGCCATCGTCTTCCACAGGGCCATTTCTGGTCTTCCTTCGGATGCGGATTTTTCCATACAGTTAATTAAAAGATACATTGCACCATAAAAAGAGATAGCATATATAGAGGTCAGAAAGACAGGCTGCTTAACCCAAAAGTTGATATTGGAGAAGACATACAAACAGAGGCTGAAGGGGAGGAGGTGGAGATTTATCGTCTAAAAGGTAAGGATTAAACAAGGATTTAAAAAAACAAAAAGATTCTGGAGGTTGTTTTCTAGGCGTAAATGGGGAGACTGTGACAGGCAGAAGAGAAAGCGTGAAGCTCAGAGTGAGAAAAGGAAGCAAAGAGAGCCAAAAGGGTAAATGTATAAATGGGGGAAAAAAAGATGAGTGGTAATAAGGGAAACTGGAACAGAGATAAGTAGGAAGATAATATGCAAGGTCCCAGTGGAAAAGGTCTCTGGATGAGGACAAAGAACCACTATTTAATGCTGTTTGAGACATGAAGACTGAACAAAGGAGACAGACTGTCATCAGCATGAGGAGGTTTTAGTAATAGGTTGAAAAACATTATTTTAAAATTCAGAAGTTTATTAACTTCAAACTGGCTACTAGATGCAGAAATATGTGTATTTTCTGTATTTCTTGCAAGTCATAGTACTGCTTGTACAGTAAGATTTGTCTTTGATTTTTTTTTGTCCTAAGATTTATTTTCCTGTACCAGTCCAGATGTTCCAAAGCTTTAATAAACAATATATTAATTGAGATTTTAGGATTTAATGGTGATTTTTCCTTACCACCAAAAGGCTATTCCCCTAACTCAAAATAATTTGTACTTTTTTTTTTTCAGGACTGATTTTCAAGTCAGAAATGTATATAGCCATATATATCTGTATGTATGTATGTAAGTATACATATCGCCATAGTGATGTCTGTGTCATTTTTGATCCTTGGTTACACACATTATTATTTACTCTCTATTATTTGTTCTGTACACTCAAGCTCAGTGCAAGTACACACCAAGAGTACACTAAGAGTAGGTGAGCCCCTCATCTAGCCAAGGCTGAGGCCAAATCAAGAACCCACTAATGACAGCTAAAAGAGGCCAATGGGTTTTGGTAAAGTCTGGACGGGTTTTCGCTCCTATTCCTTGTCCTTCTTCCCCCACCTGTAAAGTGAGGATAACAGCAGCCAGCGCTGGGGGCAATAAGTTTTAACTACGGAGAGCCGCATCGCCATCACAGCTGGTTGCAGCCGTAATCCTCTCACCAGTTGAAGGTCAACACGCGAGTCTGAAGATGAAATGCTAGGCGTTACTGTTATGGTAACGTGATGTCATTTAACAAGCAGCCTTCTGTCTGTCTCTCCTTCACCATACGTGGTTTCAGTCTTGTTCCTGCAGCGAGCCACGTCAGTATTTCCAACAGCAAAGTCTCAGCACGACTCAGGCCAAACCCCACAGAAACAGTAATGGAGCAGAAGTGCAACGAGCACTGAAAAATTTCAGCAGGTATTACAGCATTAAAAAGCCTTTGTATTAGTTTTGCATACCAAAATCTAACCTTTGTGTTTGCTTTACAACACAAATAGAAGAGTTTTGTCTCCAGCCTGTGGTTATTTGCTATGAACCAAGCCTTTTAAAGGACCCTTGACATTGTACGCGTCCTTCCAAAACCAGCTTTTAATGTCCTAAGAATAATTACATGGGCCTGAAATTCACAACTAAAATTTTTTTTTATTTACTTAAATGTAATTGTTGTCATGCAACCAGATACTGTTTTCAATTTGACATTATGTTCCCAGCAAAAAGGTTAACAGGAATCGAAAGTAATTAGCTCTTCTAAAAAGCAGTCATTTTATGCAAAACAGAAGAGGATTTTTTTTTATTTATTTTTTTTTTTTAAATTGCAAGAGTTGTAATCTAAAATAAAACTGCTTTGGAAGTTAGCACAATTTTTACTGTTCGATGATACTTTCAATGGTCTTCTCTAGACGTTAGAGAAGGGAATGGGGCGATTCCATTGCCTGTGGCACATTTGGAATCTGGTGCCAAAACCAATAGGGAAATCAGCTGAGAAATGAAGATTTAACCATTGGGTGATACATTGCTGATAATTACATGTTCAGGATAATGAATGCTGGTAGCTTCCACCAGCCGGCAGCTATTTTGCATTCAGGGAGGACTTGCCAAATTCAGGGCACGCAGCAGAAGACCTCTCATGCGCAGATTGCCTCCTCTCTCGCCACACTCGCGTTGCTCTTACCCATTTGGTATTTCGGAAAATGTTCTCAAAGTGCTGGTGTGCTTCAGAAGTACAGCTCTTGTTTGGAGAGATGACAGGCAGGCTGGTTAGACACCACATCAGCTTTCGGTCATGCAGATGAGACACCAAATCCCATTAACTGTAGGGTACCTGGACACCTTGGAGGCTTGGAGGTGTCGGAAATTTCTACCAGTTTCTTTCCTTGCCTCCAGCCCACCGGTTCACAGCTGGGCAATACATTTTCCAGCCTGTTTGTCCACATTTCGTTCATTGTGCTGGTAGCTCAGGAGCGGGATTGTACGTGCTCAAGCAAACTCTATGCCAGCTCAGTGAGGCTTTCACCACTGAGGATGGAGACCCTGCACTTTCACGTGGATGTTTGGGCCGGGGGGGTCAGCACATCATTAAGCCCTTGTTGTTTGAAATGAACTTTTATAATTGGGGAAACGATGGGTTGCCCAGTCCTGCAAGAGGAGAGCGTTGACCGTTGTTGCTCCAGACTTGTCCAACCAAACACAGTCCTTCTTGAGTGAGGGAAGTCAGTGATCCCTGGAGTTGTTTATTTTAGCTTCCGGAACTTCATATACTATTCAAATCTGTGTAAAAGTAATCCTTTCCTGATCATCTCAGTAATGTGTACGGAAGTAGTTTCTGGGGGTTGCTCACTTGCATATACAAACACTTCCTGATAATCATTTTACTCTCATTGCCTCCCCACTCCTCCTGCTCTCACCATATGGAAAATGCAGAATGTACCATGTTGCCTAATCCTTTATTTTCCCCTTTGCCCAACAGCCTTTTCACTACCTCCACCCCGAAGCCTTATCTGGCTTATTTCACTCCTCCTTGCCTGAGAGCAGCCCACAAGTGGGTACAGAATGCACACACATGTGCAGACACACGCACACATGTATACACAAATGTATTATTTTCACATGGACTGGGAGAACAACATGGTTTACATCGTCTCACATCTATTGCCCTGACCTTTTCAGATAACTCATGTCAAGTTCCAGTGTTGTTTTACTTTGTCTTAGCAGCATGTTTGCAGTTGAATTTATATAGTATTTCATAGTTTGATTCTTTTCTCCCTAGTTCAACTGTACCTCAGGGAAGAAAAGTTGGAAAAATAAATAAATATGAAAGAAAATTATTGTGCAATATACCACTCTAATGTTAGAATTTCACTATGTTATAAATAATTTCATGTATAGATGAGGAACAGACTTTTGATTTACTACTGTCTGTCTGAATTAGTCATATATGGTAAATTTCTGTAAAGGGGTCATATTTGACCGAAGGTGTCTGTTATTGTTGGCATTAAGTGATATGCTTTCCAGAACTGCTAGACTACTCGTGGCACTGGACCAGTTTGTTATTTTGGGAGTAGATAAAGTCTTTGTTTAGCCTTCTGGCACTCAGCGTAGCTCTTAAAAATGGTTTTCTTTGTTTTGCTTTAGGTTTTCTGTTGCTCTTAAATCTGCTCCATTCTATGGGGTTTTGTCACAGGAGACAAGAGGCCTGAGTATTAGGTGTACTCTTTCTTGGATGCCTTCCCAGAAGGCTTAATTTCAGGTGGGTGGGAGGGGGACACGTGCAGATAATGTACCGTATTGTACTTGGAGGTTGCAGTGTCAGCACTCCTGCATTCGTCTAAGACCAGCAGCTGTCACTGTTGCTGATGTTCACTAGGTGTCAGATATGATTTTTATATTATACCGTAGCACCTGGAGAAGGTTAAGTCACATTTTTTTCCACGTGTAAGTGTTACCTCATTGTGTACAACTTGGAGTCAAATCCAGTAAAGGACTCGGATGGTTAAAGGAGAAGCATGTTTATACCCGACCGCAAAGCTTCCTCCGTTCCCCATTTTAAGGTTCCTGGACCTGCATGTTTACGCAGACCCAGAGCTGCCCCAGCTCTTGCATGGATGTCACCTTGGGACTTGGAGGATGCCAGGATCCTAAGGGAACCTAAACAAAATGTCCCTGCCCCACAGCCATCGCCCTGCTTAGTACACAGGCAGGATTGTTCTCGCAGAAATACCATTGCCAGCTTCCCTGAAGGCAACTTGTGGTGCTATTGTGAGCGATAACCTTGCAATTAGGGCAGTCGACAAGTCTGGGAAACCCGGATTTAGTACTCTTCCCAGGCGGAGGGGACACCAGTGGTCTCGGAGGACTGTCCCCCTCGCCAGGCTCCAAGCTGCCCCGCGAGAGTGGGGCTGCCACGTGTGGGTGCAGAAGAGGGGCAAGGGGCTATCCGTCCTGCTCTTCTTTCTGCTCAGATCTGCTTTAGTTCATCACTCAGGGACTGCTCCCTGCAAGAGCACAGTTACCCAGGTGAACAGGGAGCCCAGGGCTTCCCCGTCAGTGGTGTTTGGCCCTGGGGCAGGACAGACAGACAGCTCCTCCATCTGCTTTCCCCCATGAACTTGCTCTGCGGGACCAGGAGTGCCCCAGCCTGGGCTGGCCCATTTCCTCGGGTACCGACCAGAAAAGTGGGACTTTGTGCCCTAGGAGTCCTGAGCTCTGACCAGTTACTGCCACCCATCCCTTCCAGCTGTGGTTTGAAAGAAAAGCAGGCACCCCGCTCCATTTTCGAATGCCCTGTGTTGGGGTGTCCTGGTTTCAGCTGCGATAGAGTTAATTGTTTTCCATGGGGACAAAGGAGGGGATGCCCCTGAGGTGCAGCCGGGGTCCCAAGGGACTAGGCTGAAGGCTGCTTTTTCCCTCCTGGTTTCTACCTCTCTGTAGTCACTCACCGAGTGCGTGAGCTGAGCAGGGCTCTGCCTGCTCGGTGTTTACCGAGGCACCTTGTGTGCACCGTATGTACAACTTCACTGCCGGGCCGTAGGGGTCCAAGTATCCGTGCTGGTCCCAGGTCTGTGGGCTTGATCCCAGCTGAGGCTTTCACCCTGTTACCCCAGCTGGGACAGACCCTTGTGCACCTCGGGAGGTCAGTGGGCTCCACTGATCGACAGTCTGGAGCAGTTTGCTGGATTCGGGCTCCCTACTTACAGTATTTTTCTTGAAGAGGTTCCAAGAACGTTTTTTGTTTGGTCAGGGCTGAAGTAAGCTCCCTGGTAAAATGCACACGTAAGGGCAGACCTTAAGTCCCATCAGCTTGAAAGAGTCTAAGTAGGTTCCCCTTAGCAGCTTTGCAAAACAGGGCTGTGACCTCAGGACCTGATTTCGCAGCCCCTGCTCAGGCATCGGAGTCGGTGGGATGAACAGGCTGGTGTTCCACACCACGGCTCAGGTCTCGGAGCCGAGCGAGGGTTTCAGGCTTCTTCATGGGAGACATGACCACCCGTTTGGAAGTATAGCACAGAAATGACACTGTGCTGCCTTTCTGTACCCTCCTGCCATGGCATACTTTCTAGACAATTCAGCAGCGATGGTAGACTTAGAACATTTATGCATTTGAGACTCATAAAATATCTTGCCCTCCCCAGCCTCTTGAACTGAAGCACTTCCATATTTTCTCAAAGCGCTTTTTAAAACAACAATCAATGAAAATGTCTGCAGGAATCCAGTTTTCCAGGAGACGGCTCCTCATTCATCTTGAGTACCAAGTTATGCTGCAAAAGGCCCAACTCAGCAAACACAAACCCACAAATTTGCCTTAAGTCCCAAGGGAGCCTCGCTGAGTACAATTCTGGCTTGCGTTAGCATGTGTTTGAAGAGTCTGAACACAGAGACCTGATGTCGGAAATATTTATGACGGTTTAACAGCATTTGTTTGGAAATGTCACTCCAGCAGCAGGCGGATCCCGCTCCAGCCCTCAGGCGAGCAGCAAGTGGGTGTCGCTGGTGCCCTGTGCTGCAGGTGCTCTGATAACAAAACCTTAAAATCATTTTGAGAGGGATGAGAAAGAGCGCGAGCTCCGAATTTCTGCTGTGGATGAAAATATGTTTCAGCAAAAGGTAAATTTTTTATCCAACCTGTGCCCGCTCGGTACAATTTAGATGGCTAAATATCAGCTTGCGGTGTTGCTTAAAATGTAGGGCTGTACCAGGTAGTCCTTCATCAGTGATTGCTTGAGGCTTAGGCATCTGGGTCTCCTGAAATCTCAGCTGAAGGAGCTAATGTGGGTAGTGCCATGGCACGGGTACCTGCAGTACCCCCGCATCCCCATTCTCCTGAGGCACGGGCTCCTGACTTCCCGAACTTTTGGGGGCCCTGAGTGGGAGGAGATGCTCCATCATCCTCGGGTACCACTCCTTGATCCTGGAGTCAAGGGGCAGGCTGGCGAGCAGTGTATCAATGAGGGTTGAGAGGTCCATGTGTACCCAATTCCTGGCCAGATCCTGAAGTCCTCACGCTATTATTTGCTCCGACAGGGTGTTAATGTCAGAGGGTTTGTCTGTACAAAGTCTGTACAGAACGAAAGCATCGGCATTTGATGTCTCATAGTGAGGGAGGGAGCTGTAAAGCTTTACAAAAGAATACGCTTTAAAAAACAATTTGAAGGGCAAAAGGGGGTTGAGGAGTTGGACAGGAAGGCAGATCTGTTGCTCTATAGCTAGAACAGGTTTTAAGACAGAAGAGCATTGCGGGTACAAGAAGGCTCAGCTGCTTTTTGATTCAGTGTTTTGGCCAACTCATTGCTTTGCTTGTTTTTGGCTGAGTGGCTGTAATGGCTTGTTTCCATGGTCATCGTTGGCTCATCAGTTTTACTCAATTCTTCAGCATTTTCAAAGGGCCCAATTAAGGCCATGTCCTTGAACTTCATCATTAGGGACAGTGCTCGTTTTGTGCACTCCAGTTGCACGCCAAATCTGGAGCAGCTGTCCCATGTCTGGGGACTTGTGTGCAGCTTCCTTTTGTGGAACTGGGATTTCTCCTGTCTGTAGAAGAAAAGTTTTCTACCTGACTTGAATTTCCCCAGGCCTAGAACGGTACCCAAGAGGAAACTGGAACCTGTGTTTCTTTTATCTTAAATAGATCTTCACAAACATCTGCCATAAAGGGGGCTTTGAATTACTGGGAGCAGGGGCAAACGGCTTCCCACCGGGAGCACTCTGCAGTGCATGGGAACATTCCGTAATGCATAGGATTTGGATCTTAATTTGAGGTTTAGCCAAAAGAAAGGTGTCAAAATATTGATCTTTCCAAATTGTATGGAGCATGTGTTAGAGCTGGCTGCTGAGATTTTACTTCAGCCTGCATCAGGACTGCTGATACAAGTCACTAATATAAATATTACTAAAAGGTTCATTTTTCTCCTTTAGTGTGGCTGCTAGTGCTCTGGAGTTTTCAGTTTCATATTTTTTTCCTGAATACTACTTGCAAAACCCACAAATTAAATAGGTTGCCTTTTTGGATATATATATATATATTATGGTGTGGTCAGTGATGTTTATTGAACAAAGCTACAGCCTGGGTCAAAGTCATGCCAGATTGCAAGTGTGCATTCTTTATACCTTTTAGCGGGAAACTAATGTTGAAGGAACATAGCTACTGCCCTACAGTACCTGACAATGGATGCATTCTCCTACTTGAAGATTTCCTAGCATCTTATTTTTGTAGGGAAATGAAACTTATTACATTTTTCAGATTGGATGAGAGGCATATGGACATTTTCATCTTTGCTCTGCCTATAAACATTACTCCTCAGGAAGTTAGGATCAAGAACCAGAAATGATGCTTCATTTTTGCTTTGTTTCTTAATGAATTAAACAAGCTATTTTCTCTTGTCCTGGGCTCTGGCAGACCTGAAATGCAGGAATGATGGATGTGGTAATGGCTGTTTTTCAGTAACAGATTCCTTCTCTCTTTTTTTCCTTTTTCCAGCTCACCTATTTGTTTCAAGTATATCTATCCATTTTTCTAAGTACTTGTAACTAGGTTTAATTGCAAATACTGAAAAGTTCTCTGTTTCCAGATAGTACCATAGCTAGGAATGGAAATCCACATCGGCCCAAGTTATGCTATACAAGCAGTAATTATACTTCTGCTACAGCAAATCACTTCATTAGCAATGTTTTAAACAAATAAGCAACCAAAGTGATAAATGCCATCCTTTTACAATTTTTCTCGGTGAGAGCAATTAAAAAAAGACTAGATACATTTATTTTCAATTCATTACTCATCTGGGTTCAGTTCTGAGTTATGGAGAGGCTGGATCCTACTTGTGTCTCTGCTACCCATCTCAGCAAGTCACCTCAGCCTAAAGCACTGGGGGTTATCTCACATTAATATGTTGATATATGCCCAGCACCACACATACCTTCCCCACGTGCTATGTACGAACACCCTGTGGTGAATAAACATCAGTCCAAGCGTTCCCATCAGATGCAATCATCCACAGAACTGGTTTAGGAGGAGGCAATGAACTTGGGCTTCCCTTTACATCCATGAAACAAGCTTTTGCCTCTGGAAACTGGAATAAGAAGCTCATTTGCCAGTAGATTTCCATGTTGAATAAATGAATGCAGGAGAGAAGGGAAAGTAAGTACAACAGCAGATGTAGGTAAAGGGTTTATAGCCCAGAAGGAGCAATGAAAGTTTTAGGATGTGGACATTTTTCCCCACTGCAGTGTTATGACCCTCATATATCGTGAAAAGGAAGATGATTACACCGTAGCTGTGTTTTACTAGAATGTTATAAAATGGATGGGATGGTATCTTTCAAGGAGACTATCAAATGATTCGGTAGCATGGATAACTAACCACGGATTTCTCTGCATGACAAGACCAAGTCGTAATAACAGCTTGGGAATAATGATGCTATATTTTTCCATTAAAGAAAGTTTTATTTCTGGAACCTTGACAGATTTTTAAAGTAACGTAGACTTTTCTTACCGCTGAAGCCCACATCTTTATTACAAAGCCAAACTGTTCTCTCTGAAACCACATTATGCATGTTGTAACAGTACTCTCCCACAGACGATGAACACTTAGAACATATTTTTCCATGTGAATCATCCATTCACTTAAAAATAAATTCTCTTATTAAATACAACCATGTGACAAGTTTTGTAGGTTTGTATTCCATCTCTCCTTTTCATTAGACTATTAACATTTTATTGCTGTTTCAAGTAATTTTCTGATGATTGCATCATTTTTCCTTTTTACTGCCCCCCCCCCCCCATTTTCTTTTCAATGTAACATAAAGCAGTTTCCATCTTCACTTTGTTGCAAGCACACCTAAGTTAAATAAATGACCAAGAACAGATCCTGCAGTGGGATGAATGCAAATAGATCTGTAGTGCTCCTTGAAACCAGTGGTCACCCAGCTGCACATAAAGTTGCCTGTCTGCGTTTCTCTGCTAGATAAAGCCCTTAAAGAGAAACAAAGCCATCATTACGATCCCTGACACTGTTCACTGAAGAAAACAGACTCTCTGCAATTTTTTATACTTTCTTTCAAAACTAGAAGGTTAGGAGGGAGCATGAAAAGCATTTATTGTTGTTGTAAGGCTGGCACTTTGGGTGAGCATCCATCACCAGATGCTAAGGTTTGCCACTGGTAATACGGCTTTTCATGGGTATTATCTGTCCATTTCACAGCCCCAGATAAAAGATAAACAAGATCCCAAGTTCCAGGAGTGATTAGTTTTGATAATTGTTCTGCTGCTTGCTTTGTGCAATTTACTTCTATAAATACACACCAGGGGAATCATTTGTCTCGTGTATCGTGGCACAGTAATTTCCTATATAATTTCATCCCATTGCTGCAGGAACTCATTTGAGCAACTGTTAATTAATCATTAACTTCTGTAGCAATGATTGCTAATCAAGATTTCCATGCTGTCTTTTTAATTTCTGAAGGTTAATCATTAATCAAATTAGTAACATTTTTTGTTATTTGAGGAAAAGAAACAGCATGCATCCCATCCATTCAAAGGAACTGTTAGCAACATCTTTGCCTTTAAAATCATTGCATGCCTTCGCTCTGGCTGTTGTAAAAGTCAGAGGCTTTTTTGCTGCATAAATTACTTGAAAATATTTTGCAGTTTAAATTAACAATGCTTTTCTGTTGTTCATTCTACTGACGATTATGCTGTTAGGAACAACCATGATAGTGACACTGCTCCAACTATTTCCCTCATGGTTAATCTTCTTTGCCTCATACCTCATGGCTTTGAAAAAAACCCCCAGCTATTTGTGATACTTTTAACGCCACCTTTTTCTCAATGAGGTAGCTAATAATAATCTATTTTTCTATTAGTGTACCCTTATGGCCCATCAGCAGCATGCTTGTAGATGAGGTAGATGTCGCTGCATCAGGACTTTGGGCAGCTCTGCAATAGACGAACACGTAATTCTGATTTTCTCTCACACCGCAGTGACTTTGCAGTGTCCCCTTGGCAAGAGGAGAGTGGCACAGCCCCTGGCCGACATGCAGATGGAAACCTTCCCTTAGGAAGAAAGGCCAGCCAGATGTCTCTGCTCTCCTTCCTCCACACCTTTACCTGCCACCCATGAAGCTGCCGTGCTCACAGCGGGGTGTTTGCAAGCACCGGGAGGATGAGGACAACAGGCTCCCTAAAATCCTGGCTCCCGGCTCAGCTCCAACACCCTGGCCTCAGGCAAGCAACTCCCATCTATGTGCCTTTACTCCTGCCAGAAAAACGGGAGCAATAATTAACTCACAGGGCTGTGACGTACTTGAACAAGAGCAGAGCAGCGCATTTGAACGGCACCTCCATCCAGCGGAGACTACCTCTGCGATGCCCGAGCCAGCCCCAGGACCTGCCACGCCGGTGCTGTGCTTATCAGGGTGTGAGCCTCGGGATGGAGAGATTAGCCGCTCCCGTACACTGCATTTACTGAGATAAACTGCTCACACACTCTCCTCGTAGGGAGCTAAAGATTAAGGTTGGCAAGTCAAGTCCCTTGACGGTGAAAATGCTATTCAACGGCGCTGACTTTTTATCACTGCTGCTTGCCACACAAATACTCGCTGTTACATTTATTATTAAAACACATTTCCCATAGAACTGCAGATTGCGAGGCTATGAATAGTATCGGGCTGAAATCAGGGTGATCTTATTTCAAGGAATTCCAGAGGAATGAACAATAATTTGCCACTAATTGCAAAGAAGCTTTGATAAAAACTCTGAACAGATTCCCAACAGCGCATATTTTCCAAAGCCCGCCTGGTAATTTTCAATAAAACCCAAGAACAATATGACCATTAACTCTTATGTTAAATGTCATCCAGATTTGTTCATATCATTCTTCACTGCACTGCATCTTTTTGATGCGTGTTTTCAGAATTTATGGTGTGTGGCCACATTTGGGCTCGCTCAGCTGTACGTCCATGGAAAAACATTAGATGAAGGTCAAATGAAGCCCACAAGGCGTGAGTGATTACCTTCCCCATCTGACTCTTCCATAAAAAGTACAAAAGTTATCTTCTAGCTCGTGGCTTCATTTGTAGACAGATTGCATCGGCACAAACCCCTTCGCACGTAAAGGTTTAAGTCTGTGCAGCAGATACTTTCTTGCAAGGGACAAGGTCATGAGCAGTGATAGCGTTTGGACTGGGCGGTGAACCACACAGTGATGGTTTGTGGCAACGTCTGCAGCGCTGGGCACGTCCACCCCTTCCTCGGTGAGTCTGCTGGGGAAGGAGAAGGCGATGTCCGACCCCTGACTGTGCGGCTTGGAATCGGGCAGGATTCTGCTCGTGCCCTGGCAAGGTCCATCGCTGCGTTAGGAGGTTATCGGTGGAGGTCTGACTCCAGACCGCTGTGGTCTGTGGAGACTTCCACTGACCTACCAAGATTTTCTCTTTGTGCCAGGGCACGCTAAATAACATGATATGCTTGTTGAAAAAAAAACCAACAAATCAACAACTTTTTCATGCTTGGCTAGTGCTGCTCATGTTGTTTGATGGCTGTGAACGTTCAGAAATTTATCAGCTATTTGTGAGGTTATGCTGAAGGCTTCCCAATTGTAACTAACAATATTGGTTCATTATTGTGAGCACTTATACAAGGCACAGGTTGTTTTTGCTTTATTTTGTTGCCATTTAAATTCCAATAGCAGTAATCAATACCAGATGACTTAAGTTACCAGCCAAACAAGGAGACTGGTGGATGGCTGAAACAATTTGTAATACCGCATGGGAAAGTTAATTGTTCAAATTATTCAGCAAATATTGCAAATTCACAGACAATTAGAAAGTCTTTTGAATATTTGGTCATCATGAAAGATCTATGTCTATATAGAATATTATTTCAAATTAATATTTCAACTGGCTCATGTTTAATTTATTCCGTGTAGCTGGCCTGGTTTTGTCCTGTTGACAGAGGAAGTAACAAATGTATGAATGTGCTCTGATTTCCCAATTCCCTATTTAATAAAATATATTAAAAAATTAAGAACAAGCTTTAAGGCACATCCAGCTGCATAGCTAGTTCTCTTAAGAAGATGTTACGCCATCCAAGTCCTAGCTGTGCTGGGATCCCAGCTGCCAGTTGCTGAAAGGCTGGGATCTCCCCTCACGTATGCACAAGTCATTAAAAAATATGATTGTTGATATTTTAAGTTGCCTAAATTAGGAGAAGTCCTGATACTGCCTAATTGGGAGATGTGCATGATATTCATTAGGCAAAACTCCATTGCTGACATAAAGCCACAGAAAGAAATGCAACTAACTCTGATGATCTAGAAAGGCCTTCAGTACAAGAGTTCTTATTTCAAAATAAAAATAATATCAGCTATTATCTTTTTGTGTTTAAATGCCAAAAAATAGCGAAAATTAGATTCTTTGCATAATATATTGTACTTGCTAACCATGTAGGGAAGGGGTTTCTTTCTGTGCTCTGCTTTAAGGTGTCTTCTCCACCTCATGACTTTGGTGTGGCCACCACTCTGTCCAGCAATATGTCAGACTGAAAGTACCAAAGAGAAACTTTGAATGTTTGAGTCTCTTTCTTATAATTTAAATGCACTCTGATTTGAAATGCTGAGCAATGTCAGGTACTGATGTATTTTTGCTCAAAAATAGCTTGTCATGCACTGACACCTCCTCGAGAACTTTTGCATGGAAGAAAATGGCTTGTACCCAAACAAAGCCCTGACACTTAGCTGGGATGTGTTGACCTAACTTTTCTATGGATGAGAACATGACCAGGTGTAGAAGCAGGCTATACCAAGAGAGGACAGGAGTTTTCCCTCTGCATTAAGTCACAGAAGCTGGTTTGCGGGCTAGAGCTGAAGAGCCAGGGTGTCTCTCTGATTTCTGAAAGCTTCCGACCAGACGAACATGTTGGATTTCACTGTGCACTTGAACATACAATTAAATGATAACTCAAGTTTCCTAAAATACCTGAAAAATCTGGTGTGGACACTCTCCACATATTTGATCAAAGATGTGCAGCTTACCCCTGGGACCAGGCAAGCTAAAGACCCAATGTTTGAAAACGAGTGTAAATGTTAGCACCTGGTCTTTTTTAATAGACAATCCATTATAGATGCAATTCCAGGGTCAGGCACAAAGTAAAGACAGCACAAGCAGGAGTGTCAGACAAGCTCTGGCAAATCTGTGGGACTGAGAGGGACAGGGCATGTGCCTCAGCTTCCCCCGTTCGCCTTGCAGCCTGTTCGTAGACTCTGCCATTGAGGTACTTCTAGAACTGGAGTGGTCAAAGTGCAATTACATATTGCTACTTCTCAACTTTAGTGTAATAATAGGAAAAAACCAACCAACCAAAAACGTATAATAAAAATCATGATTAAGCAAAAACCTGGTTTTCATCCAGACAAATTCCAAATCTACATCTGAATTGTCCTATAGAAAACAAGCAACCCAGAAAATGCTTATCCTTTCAAATATTTATGCTAAAAAACATGGATAGCTATAGTATCTTCATTTTTGCTAATTTATGTCCTTTTGTGGAATAAGATCTTTTTAAATGACTCCCTTCTGACAACTTTATGGAAGAGCTATAATTTCTCCCTTCCTCGCTGTGCTTTGCAAAGTCACATTACACAGCAACATTTAAAGCATGGATAGAATTTGACAGTACTTCATACAAAATGTACTTTTCAAGAACAGAAATAATAAATGCTCAGGAAATTGCTATTTTTTCTGTTATTGTCCATTAAATCCATGGAAAAGGAAAAAATACACTGCAAAGCTACTGAAAGATCCACCAGCCCAATCCGTTTTTTAAACACAAAGGAAACTTGAGGAAACTTCAGTGACATGATTTCTGCAAGTAGGAAATATTGAAACCAAGAAAATTTCATTTGCAAAGCACTAATATAATTTGTAACTTTATTTATACTTTGCCTTCTATTCTGCAAATAAGCTTTCCGTATTTTTGTCCTACTGTTAGGTGTTCCATTTCAGGCCAGGCAGATGTTGTAAAGCCAAAACCTCAGCTGTCTTTAGATTTATGAATCAGTTTTGCTACAATAAGGAGCTCTAAAAGAAGTGAAGCAATCTGATACTTCTGCTATAGGAAACAAATATTCTTCCATATACTCAAAAGCATATTTTGGGGGTTGTTTAATGATAATATCCTGTTCTTTTCCTGATTTACATATTTTGGCCCTTCTGAATGCCCTTCATCTTCCAATTAGTTTCCCCATTACATGTATAATTAAAGACAAATCAGATTATGGTGATTAGCATATATTATAAACCATTTTACTAATTTCTGAGGGCATATTCCTACAAGGGATAACATAGAAATTAGAAGGCTAATTAGGCCAAAATTACCTTTGCTAATGAATCTAAGCAGTAGTTAAATCCTCTAACAAAAGAGACATTTTTGTGCTTTGGAGGTTGAAGGTGTGATTCTCAGGAACCAGCATAAGGAATAAATCCGTGGAGTTTCAAGAAGATTTACAAAGGGCCTAGCTCCCAAACACCTGAACTAATTCTCTGAAAATCTGCTGCCATCGGGTCTAACTGTGGTTAGTAGAAGTCTGAGGGGAGAAGAAATACCTCTCCGGGAAATACAGCTCTTCCCACTGTTCCTGGGGCTCATGGGGAGAAAGAAGGAGGTTTGGGGAGCAAATGCCAAATTTTGCATGTGGTGTAAGGGTATGGTCAGGCAAGAAGGACGTCGCGCTGCCAGCAGGGTGGGTGAAGGCAGGGTATGGGGCCATGTGTTGCCCCCAGGCTATTGCCCAGACAAGGAGACTTGGCCCCGCGCTGGATGAGGAGTTGATGGAGGGTGATGGCCGAAGCGTCAAAGGCAGAAACCTGCGGTGGAGCGATGCCCTGCGCCTGTCTGTCCATGTCGTGAGTGCGGTGGTCCCGCTTCTTTATTCAGCAAGAAAGTATACTGAATTCAGGAGCGAAGCATCTCTAGGTGTTGAAGCATGAGCCCGGGGCTCGGGAGACCCGGTGTGATTTGCAGCCACAGAATGGGTACGCGGCCTTTGAGGGCTGGTTCGTCCCAAACAACCTTTACGTGCATTTGAGTTCTTGACTCTCCTTTGAATTAGGATCCAAAATACCTCTGAGGGCTCTGATCTCAGTACCCCTGTCCTAGAGTCCCCTATCTGTAAGTGGGAAAAAATGGTACTTTCTACTTCAGATACGCTAAGTATGCTGAAGAGGGAGGAGTGGTTCAATGATAGGCATGAAAGGGCGTAAAAGTACCTAAAATTCACCAAATAAGAACTGCCAGAGCTATTGCAGGCACAATCCTTCCCCAGGCTCAGACTCGTACTGAAGTGGCACTATTCACTAGAGGCTCCCTTTCCCTCCAGTTCTCCGCTGGGATAGATACCTGTGCTCGGCCTGGAACAGAGTGCTTCTTCCCCTCCTTCTTCATTGGGATGTATATTTGGAATATCACCGTCAAACTGTTCCTGTTTAACAGCTCTATTTTCCGATGCCAATTAACTGCTGAAACTTTCAGCCTCTGAGCTGAGGCTTTCCAGACTAGGTTTCTGCCCGGGATTAATTTCATTTAAATGTGTAAGTAACAAAGCACAGCTATTCTTGTAGACAGGGAAAATATTCTCCCTTCATCTGAAGGAAAAAAGAAGAAAGCCATAGATTGTTTTGAACAGCTTCGGTGTTGAAATGGGTGGGAGCAAGAAAAGACTGAAACACTATAGGAAAATAGTCCTTGGAGAGGCAACGGAGCCTTTTGGTGTTCCAGTGAAGCTAGCCAAGGTTTGGGGATGATAGTTTCCATATGCACAAGTGGTTTGCACAACAATTTCCCCGTATTCTACATAAAATGAGGCAGTGCTGTGCGTGGCGATACTGTTCTTTGTATGCACTAAAATACCTCCCTAGCTGGTGAGGTGGGCTGTACCTCCATCGCTCCGCAACAAGTGAGGGTATGCGAGGAGTGAACACGGAGAAGGGAACAAGCTTAAATGTGCAAAGGTGTCCACTGGAGGTGATGGGTTTTGATCTCTCCAACAGCTGGGTAGTTTTTTCTTAAAAAAATAGGACTTGTCCTCCTACTGCAGTCACTGAGCATGTGTGTATGTGTGTGTAGGCTGGTCTTAAATAAAACCTGGCTTAGCTGACTCCAGCCTATGTGCATCAAGCTGTCAAGATCGAGGCAGTATACGGTAACAGAGAAAATGAACTATACGTTTCAAGAGGAGTATTTATGGACTTAGAAACTGCAGAGAATAGAACTATGTGAAAGAGGTGAAGGGATTTCTGGAGGAATTGAGGCATATAAGGGGCTTGTAGCTGTTTTTCAAGTCTATCTCTAGTACAAGGGTGGTGGTGTTTGCAGACCATGGTCTCTCTTCAAAGGACTTAGCAGTCCCAGTGGGGCTAGTAGTAAACTACTGTTTAATAAAAGAAGCAGTTTTCAATGAGTGTTGCTGGCAAAACAGTCTTGACTTGGGGAATTTTCCTTCATTTAATTTTTTGGCAAATTAACATAAGATTTTAATACTGATTTGGATATTGAGGAAAAGAAGACAACTAAACAAACACTTAGGGAAATAATACCTTTCCTCCCCACTCCCCAGACTCAGCTTAAGCCAGACACCTCCTGAGCCTCAGCTTCCCTTGTTTCCACCAGCCCTCACCCTCAGTCCCTCCCAGCTCCTCCAGTAAGGCGATGGGCAGCGCTGGATGGTGGGTCTGTGCGTAATGGTTTCTTTCAACTGCTCCACCCTTCTTACTTGTTTTCCTCTGTCCACCGGCTGCAGGGGTGTCCCTGCCCTGTCATGGGTCATGGATGACCACGATCCCTCTGAGGTACCTCCTCTGGCACAGAGCAGCTCCTCCCAAAAGTGCATCTCCAGCCACGTCCCCAGCAATGTCCTCCCATGTGTCTCCTCTGCCTCCTTTCAGGTATCTCCCACCCCTCTGTCTCCTCCTGTGTCTCCTGTCCCTTTCCCTAACCGTGCTGGAGGCAGGCGCTGGGGATGCCCGGGTGGTTGGGGCTCTGCCTCATGCCCCATACAATGAAAAAAATCATGAAACCTGTTGAGACAATGGTGAGTAAGAACCAATTTTCCTAGAGGACAGGGTGGCCCAGGGTCCTACTGGCAGCTGAGCAAGCCACAGGCATCTCTGCATTAGGGGGACCTTGGGGTGCTGTCAGCTGGTGGGTGCTGCCATGGGGGAAAGAACAAGGTACCAAACGTGAGCCGTAGGTGTAGAAGAAATGGAAAGGAGGTCAGAGCTGAGCGTGCGAGTTACTTGGCCGTGGTTTGGAAAGCGGAGGCAACATCCCTGCAGCACAGCGAGCAGTGTGTCTGGGAGAGGGGTGAGCACCTCTGCCCAAAAAGTGAGCCGTGGAGGGCTCAGGCTGGCAGTCCGTGAGCCTGTGGGAAGACATCCAAGCCTGGGAAGACTGGGGGGGGGGGGGGGGGTTTATTACACCCTTCCTTTAAGCATTTCCTTTTGGCTAGCTCAGGTTTCTGCCTCTTACCCTTCAACACTGGCGTAGTCAAGGACTGTAAATCCCTCTCTGGGAGGCAGCCAGCTGAAAGCTGGTCACCGCTGCAGCAGCTCTCTTTGTGGCTTTAGGTCTGTTTGCCTGTTCAAAAGGCAGCTCTGCTCCACGTACGGTGGCCCACACGCCTAGCTTTTGTGGGAAAAAAGCTAAATCCCAGCCAGAATTAAGTGAACGTTGTTATGCATGCTATTGCTGGGCAGAGATTAAGGGGCTATCGAAAAAGAAAAAGCTGAGGGATTCCTGAGGATGTAGAGCAAAATTTCCTTAAGTACGTTATTGTCTTATATCCTGAGCATTAAATGGATGGGTTCCCTTCCATTTTCCCTAGCCATTGTTGCCATTCAGGACCTGTGCTTCCTCTTCAACACAAGGTCTTCCTACAGGCTTGTACAACAGTTTGTCTGCTGGCGCCTGTGAGCTTGGTGGTAGCTCTTCAGCAATGACATGAAACAGTCATAAATCACAGCTCAGGCTGACTCCCCAAGCAGCTCTCACTGCTCTCCCGCGCTGGGTGTAAAGCCTTGCCACCAAAGTTACCCTCTCCACTTGGAGAAGACCTACACTGAAGCCTGGTCTGGCCAGCATGAGTGGAGCAGGTAGAGACCTTCTGACACATGTAGTCCCCAACCTTTCCCTACGCCTGCCTGACTGTGCCAGGGTTGATCTCTCTCTTTGTCCTTGTCCTCTCAGGTGGACACCCCTCAGAGAGGTGTCCTTGAACCTGAGATAGCTGGACTTGTTCACACTGATTGTCCATAACCATCACCGCACCACGGATTTCATCTTGTTACGGCATTTGCTTAACCTCAGGAAGGTTTTCTGTTAGGCAAGCCCTAGGAGATAACCTGATTAAGCTCAAGTGAGTGTCATTTTTATTGCCTTGGGAAGAAAGGTCTTCTGCAACATAACATGCAACAACTTATAACACTTTTCTTTCTTGTGGCACTTACAGAATATGTAAGTGCAAAGAATTGCAGCCAAATATGGAATTCAAGACACAACGAACTTTAATTGATTTTGTGGAAGAATTTATTATGGGGGAATTAGTGGGAGGTGAGAAGCAGAGCTTGTCCCTGTATTTCATTTTCCTTAGCTGTATGTGACAGTAGCTGTGTCTCAGCATGATTCTTTCTCGTAAGCATGCTCAGATGCAGCTGGAAGCTGGCTAGACTGTGAAGGATGGTGCCAAGCCTCTATTGTTTGGCTGAAGATGGGTATTTTGGAGTGGTTTTGCTTTAAAAACAACTATCCTTCAAACTTTCTGTTCTCTCTGAGGTCCAGGAAAAGTTCCCAGTGAGGCAGGAATCATGGGAAAGGTAGCGATGTAATGGGTGTAAATCTACCATTATCTGAGATAATGTCTTTAGGCTGAGAGGTGAAAAAACTCAGAAGCATTTCCGTGCCTGGGTAAGTATTACCGATGAGCCATTGCTAGAACATCATGCTCCAGGACAGACCTTTCACCAAAGAGCAGACAGACGTTGCTGGTTGCATACGATCGCAGCCGGCTGAGAGCTCCGGCTAGGCTTACACTAGAAATGTTGGCTGCAACAGGAATGTTGGCTGGGGTAGAGGCATGTGTTTTAATACAGAAGATCCGTGCCAGCAGCAGCCGTAGTGTAGATGCAGTCATGCTAACAAAAAGTGCTCTTGCCAGCACAGCATATACAAAGTATAACAGCAACAGAGACTCCCTTTCCAGCTCTTGGCATCTACTTGGGGAATTGAACTAGAAGCATCTGCTGTTCCTGTGCAAGCTGAAGAGCTGAGGTCTTGGAGGCAGCGTTACCCTCTCCGGACTGGGCATAACACGCCTGCCAGGGGATGGTGGCTGT
The DNA here is from genome assembly GCF_000737465.1 of Haliaeetus leucocephalus. Classification (NCBI taxonomy): domain Eukaryota; kingdom Metazoa; phylum Chordata; class Aves; order Accipitriformes; family Accipitridae; genus Haliaeetus; species Haliaeetus leucocephalus. The sequence goes on from NW_010972587.1 coordinate 5,304,336, forward strand.
TGCTGCCGGTCTGAGCGCAGCCCCAGAAATCACTGGTTCCCACTGGTGGAGCAGGTTACACCTTCAAACAGGGACAGGCTTTGGGTGCAGAGGGAGCTGATTCCTCCCATGCACTGAGGATTGCACGGATGTGCCTGTAACGGCATCTGGTCTCCGAGAGCTCAAATCAGGGCTAATCCCCATTATTGATAAGTCCTTATAAAAATCCTGCTAAGAGCAGTAAATCTCGCTAAACAGCCACTTGGCCAAAATCACCACCAGCTGGCTCAAGGAGGCTGAGCTGACTGGTACCGACAATTTCTTCAAACTGACCACCCTTAAGGCCCTGCAAAATGCACCCACATCGATGTGTTCCTGGAGCTAGCAGAGTGCGAAAGTCAAAGGGGTCTCAGGAAGATGAGATTTCGGCTTTGCTTGGGAATGAGATACCCTGTAACAACAGCTTACCTTGTTAGACGCTAGCGGGTGCCAGTGGGAGGGAATTCACCTTCGCTAGACAAATGCAAATTCCAGTGAGGAGATTAAACTTGTAAGAGTCTTACGGAAAATAAACATCCTGGTTAAGGAGAGAGGCTGGAGTACCAGCGCTAAGTATAACCATTGGGTACTTAGACCTCAGACAGCAAAGAGTGTTAATGGATAACTTGATACCCAAAGTGCTGAAGAAAACCTTAAAAGTCCATTTGAAAGGGGTGACAGAAACTCTCTGTGTGTGTAAGATAAGGAAGGAGGCCAACAAACACAGCTCTGTTGAAGGCACTGGGTGTGATTTAAGAGGCAGGAAAAAAATACGAAAAGCTGTTAATGCTGCGGGAGACCCTGCTTCCAAGGGTAATGGGAGTCTGATTTTCCCGACCTGAGATGCCGGATACAAGCAGGAGAAAAAGGAGTTTATTCAGACAGTATCAGAAAACAGAAGCAGCCAAATATAGAGCTGAATTCATTCTGCCCATGGAGGCAGAGTGTGTTTGTTTAGATAACAAACAGATTATGTTATTAAAAAATGGTATGTTTTAAAAATGGTTCCATGTCTTAGCATCCAGGATGAAAGCTGAGAAACTTTTCTAGCTCCTGAACTTCTGAAGAGCATCTAGGTGAGCTTGCAGAGGGGATTTCAGTGATCCACACATTTGTCGGAAGGACAACGTGGTATTGTGCAGGCAATTCAGGCAGATCCTAGACTGCTGGTGACACTTTTTAAAGTAAATTGTGAAACTGCCCATCAGGGTGATGCTTTCTTGATGTGTTGTTCACAGGAAGGGGAGAATTAGGGTCAAATGGGGCTGCTGTTTCAGCTGCAGTGACCACAGAAGGGTTGAGTTCAGGATCCAGAGGAGAGATGGGAATGTGAGTGGTAGAGTTAGGACTGGAGCTTAGGAGAGTGCACTTCAGCTCAGTGAGGAATTTGCTAGGTAGAATCCCATGGAAAGTGTCAAGAATGGGAAGAAGGCCGATTTTCAAAGAAAAAATAGAGAGCGCTCAGGAACTAACCATCAAGCTGTGCAGGAAGACTGGGTGTTGCAGCAAAAGGCCAGCATGGTGAAGTGGGGAGTTGTATTGGGTTTGTTGATGAACACAACAGGAGTTTCATGATGAACTACAACACAAAAAAGGAGCATACCAGGTGCTAATAGAAGCGCAGGCAGCGACGGAGTTGTATGAAACCATTGCTTGCATATGTACATACAAAATCAGGAAGGTCAAAGCCCTGGAGCTGATCTTAGTGAGGGATCTTAAGGATACCAAGAATCCTACAGGTACACTAGTTGCAAAAGTGCATGCAGGTCTCTTGGAGGAGCCAAATCAGTGTTGGATGATATGAAAAGGCTGAGAAACTCAAATAGCTTTTTTTGCTTTGACTTTCACAAGCAAAACCTGCTCTCAGACCACTGTGTATATCAGCACAATTTGGAGACTGGAGGGACAGGCAACAGTGGGGGAACAACACAGTAGGTACTGCCTGGAGAACCTGGATGTATTCAGATCTACGGGGCTGGATAAGATTTTCCCAAGAGTGCTGAAAGAACTGGCTTATGTGATTTCATAGTGTGCTGCCTGTTCTCTCTGACAAATCATGGTGATTGGGAGAGGTCTGTCACAATGGGAAGAAACCACTAGCAGTAAATCCTTAAGAAGAGAAAAAGGGACAACCTGGGGAACTTCCCTGTGTGAAGGCCAGCCAGCTTCACTTTGATACCTGAAAAGATCATGGCACGTGTCTTCATGCAACCCTTTCACAGACATGCGATGGGTAAGAAGGTAATCAGATATAGCCAACATGGATTGCCTTCTACAACTGTATGACTGTCTGTATGGAAAAGGTGAGAGCCATGAATGCAACACACCTTGACCTTATTAATGATTTTGTTGCCATCACCCTCAGTGTTCTCATTTGGAAGCTGAAGAAATATGGGCTGGAGAAACAAACTGCTAGGTGGACTGAAGAGCAGCTGAACCTCTGGGCTCAAGGAGTGGCTCGCATCTGGTTGGTGGTCATTTATGAGAGGAGTACTGCAGGGGTTGTTTAACATCATCATCAACAACGTGACTGATAACACCGAATGAACCATCAGCAAATTTATAGAAGATATTTAATTAGATGAGGTGGCTGACAAGTGGCAGAGCTGCAATCCAAAAGACCTTTGCTAAACATGAGGACTAGGCCAACCTAAACAGCTTGAATGGCTTAACAAGGAGAAATGCAAAGTTTTGCGCCTGTGGTAGAATAACCCCATGCATCAGTACAGGCTGGGAAGTGACTGGCTAGCAGTAGCCCTGCTAAAAAAGCCCTGGGTGTTTATGGTGGATGGGTGCTGGCAGGACATTCTCACTGCAAATAGGGCAACCCATACACTGGGCTACGTTAGGAAGACCTAATGTAGCTCTCCATTAAGAAGAGCCTTGGGATGGCAACAGTCCTGATTTGAGCAGGAGGTTGGAGTAGATGACCTCTCAATGTATATTCCAACCTGCATTTCTGTGATCCTATAACTTCACTCTCAACAGCATCTTAGTCTCTGAATAACTTAATGGTTTTTTTTTCCCCAGAAAATATATATGAAACACTCCACCAATCTATGTATGTATCAGTGTGAACTCACGACAGTATAATTTTCCATACAGAGTCATCTCCCTCCCCAGGCAAGAACACTTACCGTGAAATCATAAGGTGGGCAGAAGGTTATGAATGCGATGTGTGAAAGTTGGGAGTGTGGTCAGTTACCCTCCTACCCTGGCTATCTCCGGCTGGCTTCAAACTATTTGCTTTACAGCTTAGTAAAGTGATGCTCGTTGTTATGAAGCTTGATAGCTGGGAGGGACTGGGTAATTGTCCTTTCTTGTTTTCATTACTGGCCTGTATAACTGCAGTTAATAAAAGCAATGATTTCTTAAAATGCACTTGTGTATTGCAGCTGTCCTCAGGCAAGAGGACAGCATGTCTGGCTAAACACTCAGCCTTCAGAGCAATAGCAGAAAGTCTGATATTTTCCTCTGAATCACATAAGAGGAGAAAGCAGCACATCCCTTGCTGAGGTCAGGGTTTTGAAATTATATTCTCTGTCTTTGCCCTATTCCTGGAAACATTCAAGGTCAGATTGGATGGGGCTTTGAGCAACCTGACCTAGCTGAAGACGTCCCTGATCTTTGCAGGAGGGTTGGACTAGATGACCTTCAAAGGTCCCTTCCAACCCAAACTATTCTATGATTCTGTGATTCTACGATCTTGCTCTGGTTTCCCCAAACCCTTTTGATACACCGATCTATACACCCACTCCCTTTCTAAATTGAAAAGGGAGTGCTTTGTGCTTTTGGGGATTAGTGACTTGAGCAGAGCCACCGGGATGAGATCAAAAGCTCGTGGGAAAATGATGAGGTAGCCTTTCTCCAAGTAAAAACACAGCAGCAACCCTCCAAGGGTTCTGCTGTTGCAGTAGCATGAACACTTTCACCCAAATTCATCCCATCGCATCATAAGCACTTAATGACGCACCTAAATTAAGAGTGTCATTGTCTTAAGCTCTCTTATTCCTGTAAACAAGGAACTCTGGAATGCAATTTAGTCCTCCTACGACCTGAATTACTCTTTCAGAGTGCCTGTCTCTCTCTGGATGCTAAGGAAGCCTTGGGTGACTAATGTAGGCACTCCAAAACTTTCTTTTTGTTTATCAGCTTGAAAACCAGGATCTAGATATTTTGTCTATGTAAAACTTACAAGTTGTGGCTAATTCTGCTGGCTGAATAATTTCTTGTGACGAGTCAGCCCGGGGCTGACACATTGCTGATATACACTACCCAGACAGTCTAGAGGATAATACAGAGGAAACAAAAGAGTCGTTGCCCTCAGTGACTCTGCTGTGGACAGACGGACAAGAGATAAGCTAAGGGTAAGGTCTGAACTTGAAAAATGGTTCCACAATTGAGCCAGCACAGCAGCTAAATACTGTCAACATGCAGCAGCTGTCCTCCCTCTATTTTCTTCCTTCTCTTTCCTTCTTGGATGCATCAGACCTGCTGTGAGAGCAGAATGGTTTGTTGCATTGGTCTGCACGTACTGAGGGGATAGACTTCCAAGATTTCAACGAGCTTCTTTGTACAGCCATGTACAACAACTCTGACTCTGTTGCTAGCTGTTTGAAACTCTGAAACATAAATCCAGGGGGAAGAAGACCTGCCGTAGAGAACTGATAACACTTAATTGGTCTTCTTGCCTCCCCACCTCTCTCTTTTACTTACGCCTTCCACCAGCCCCCCTGGATGATCCAGTCCCACTGGAGAGACAGGCAAGCATGAGCTGATGGGCTGCTCCCTGAGCCTGTGCCTCCTGTCCACTGAGCTCTTCCAGAAGGGGTGTGAGATGATTAGGGTAACATCCTTCAGCGCATCGTTTTGCATGCAGGTGCTGCTGCATGTTAACTGGGTTGAGGATAGCATTTAGCCTTTCCTTAGCCCTGTGGGATTGCCTCCTGCTAAATATTTCTTTACCAGGAGCTCATCTGGACTCCTTTTGGACCTCAGCCGCTGTGTTTGAGAAGGTCTGATTCGGTCATGTTATTTCTCAGCACCAGGTAAGACATCTCCAGACACTTCTTCTGAAAGATGGCACTGCCTTTTCTTCTGCCTAGTCCCATTCCAAGGCATGCAGTGATGTCTCCCGTTCCATTTACCACGCTCACCAGGATCTTTTCTGGACACGCTAGTTCTGCCGTACTTTAAGAAAAGTGTCTATTGCCAAGGTATGGATGGGGGAAAAAGAAAGGAGGACTGCAGAGACAAGCTTTAGCTCTGACATCAGGAAAGGTTTTTTAAAACTGTGGCCTGGGTTCCTACCTCTTGTCTTCAGGTGCTTGAAAGAGGTTCCAAAGAACCCAGTCAATAGAGCTAATTCCAGGTGGCAGTTGGTTTTTTTTTTTAGCTTGCCGCAGGTACCATCAGAAAATGCCCATCTTTCTCTATTATCCACCTTCCCCAGGCCAGGGCTGGACTGTGCTGTGACTCCTGAGGTGTCAAAGAAGGTTGTCTGCATCCTGCAAATCCTCTTTCCTGCTGTGAGCCTGGAAAACACAGCTCAAGCCTCCAGAGTTGTTCCTATGAAATAAAGATGTTGGTACCCGTAAAAGATGCTGGCTTTCCTGTTCAGATGTCAAATACACATTTGGCTTTTGTTTCATACAGCTACCCACTTGTTTGAAGTTGCGAGCACATGCTGAGTGTTAGTTTCCTTCTTTCCTTGTCTCAAAGTATACACTGCATGTCTGTATAAAAGTATCTCTAAGCATAGGAAATCCTTCTTCCTTTCATTGTGCTTCTATTGGAGGTATCATCCATTTGTATAAACAAAAAGGCGAATTTTGAAAAAGTGGAAAATCCCAAGCACTTAATTGAATTAACTCATTTTTTGCCTTTCGGTAGATAGCATTTACTTCATTTTGCAGTGTAACACTCCTGAAACTTTCCACATGTTCCTGAGGGATCCAAAGCCCCTGGGGGCTCAAGGCATCCGATTATCAGGGATGACTCGGATGGCTGTGTAAGCCTGGCCACAGGCAGAGTGGGCTCCATCTCACTGGAAATCATCTGGAGGATGTAAATTATATATATATATATAAAATTATATATATATAAATATATAAAAAAAAAATATATATAAAAATAGAAATTCTTAGTTTATCTAGATAGAACTAAGTTGTGCAGAGATAGTTAACTGCTGCAGTGCTCAGAGGAGCTCTTCTGCAGGCCGTGTGCTCTCAAGCCATGTGGATAGCCAGCCAGGTTGTGGAGTGCTGGGAAAGGCTGTAACTGCAGCATCTGACCTTTCAGCCACACAACACAAGAAAACCTGGAGCAGCCGTACAGCCTCCAGCAGCCAGAGCAGGGAATCCAGCCTGGGCTAACACAGGGGACCTTGCTTGGTAGGATTACAGTGACAGCAGTGACTGTGTAGGCAAGTGTTTCCGTATGACTTTGAAGTGTATTTTTTTCTTTTTTCACAAATAGATAGCTATCTTGTTTCCCCAAAGAAGAACAGAGCACGGTTTACTTCCCAAGGACACCCACGTGGCTGTGTGCAGGAAGGAAACGTCTGTGGAGGTGAGCAGGGGTGGTGAGGAGTTTTTGCTCTACGCTGGTTTGTGGGAATTTATTGCAAGCCACTCAAAGTTTTTATATAAAGTGAGAAGCGTGCTAATGTCCTGACACTCAGGAATATTTCAGGGCTGAGGTTTTCCATTTGTTTTGCTTTTTGCTTGTTGTGCACGAGATGCCAAAGAAAATTAATCGGAGGGGCCATAGCTGCAGCGGCACCGAGTCCGAGTGATGGCCAGCAGCCCGCCTGGCGACCGGGTCTGTGTCTGGTCCGACTGGGAAGCGTGCCCAGTCTGACCAGCTGCAGGTCATTTCCAGAGGACCTGGCGGGACCTGGGAGGCATCAACTTAGCACCCCTGCTCTGTGTGATGCCCACACGTCGTGCAGCATTCCCAAACGGTGGGGTCCGGGGTCCCCAGCCGCTCCAGTCCCCGCGGAGAGGTTGGCACAGCTGGGGCAGCTGTGGGACAGCGGGGAGCGAGTGCCCGGCAGCCCCTCTCCCTTACTCTTACCTACCAACGGCGTTAGTGGGTCACGTTTTATGGGAGAAGGTGCAGAGGGAGTTTCTAGCGGTCAGAAAGGTGGAACAGATGAAGAGCTTAGAGGCCATCGGCTTCAAAAGAGAAAGAAGCCAGCAAGATGTTACACAAAGCTCCTGTTTGCATGCTGGCCGCTCGTGCTGGTTCTGGAAAATGGTTTGGAAATTTCTTATGGGGGTTTAAGCTGCAGCAAACCAACAGTTAAAAAGAAATAGGTTCTGCTGCCCTCCTTATCCATTTAGACCATGATGTTGATCCAAAATGTTTACAGTGCTGAAAGGCCTATTCGAAGCGATAGGGGCTTTGAATCCCACCTGTCAAGACTGGGTCTTAACAAATGTCTCCTTGGAAATCAGGGCTATGGGCCTAATCTGGCAGTCACTGCTTTGGAAGAGCCGGGAATATTTGTCTGTAAAAGGATGGCAGAAGGCTATTTTGTGGCATTTCTAATCCCAATTGCTATAAACTGTAATAGGATCTGTAATGCTTCAGTTGTTCGGGCGGGTGTCTTGGCAATTGTTTTCTTCTTCTTCTGGCATTTTCCCAATTTTTTTTTCTTAGTAGAAATGCATATATAGGATATAATATTCTATTTTATGGAATTGGTCAGAAACTGGACAAAAAATAAATAAATCAATTAGACCAAGCAGTGACTGATCCCATTCTGAAGTAATTCCCAAATTAAAAATGTTCCTCGGCTCCCCATCGCTCTCTCTCTTCTCCAAGCCTGGCAGCTCTCTTCATTCCCAGGCATTCTCTTCATTCCCAGCTTGTAATGTCTGAGATGAAACACTATCAAATATAATTCAACATATTTAGGAGACACAATCTGCCACTGTGCCGGTATCTATAATAACAGAGGTGCTTAAAAACTGCACAGAAAAAAGAACTCAATTTTTTCAAGTGTAGCACACCTACTGCTCGTAATGGCTCTGTCAAACTGAATCTCCATGCCCTACTGTTAAAAACTAGGCAGCTGGTATAGTATTCATTTCCAGAAATCTTTTTTTCTACTGTTTGAAAATGGCCTCTTACTTTACTGTGATGATCATAAAATCCACCAGAAATGTATTTTCCTGCATAGCTATTCATTCTGCCTTCATAATATAGAAAAAACAGATGGGACTCATTTTCTCTTACTTGGTCCAAACATTTCAACAAGTGGGTTATTTTCCTTACCAGCCTTTGGACTCCCCACTGTTCTTAATAGGATTATTTGGATAAATAAACTCATCCCACTTTGGCCCTTTATTAATCATACACCTGAGGCAGAACATGCAGAAGTTAATGGAAAGAAAGGATGTCTGCTCTGGTAAGAAATGAGCTGATGCTGCTTTACTATGAAAAGACATAAAATTTTTCGTGCCTGAAACAAAAATTCTTTTTTTTGCTATAAATCTCCAGTTTTATTTCTGCTGTAGTTCAACAAACACCAAAAAGTGAACAGGTTGGAACATAGTTTGGGAGGGGAAAAGAAGGAAGACATGTTTTAACCACCTTATGGTTTACAGATGTTCCAGGTATGCATATAGATGTCTTTTTTGTTTCAGAGTTATCCCTGTACTATTTTGCCAATGTTCAAACTAATTTCTCCCTTTAAGGCTCTATCTACCTTAACTACAGTTGGAGGAAAACAGGTTACAGTCTAGCATACAGGAAAAGCAAGGGAAGAAAATCAAACAACGAAACAAAACCAGTTTCCACTATAGAGAGGAAAGGAAAGTTTTCAAAAAGTGAAATGATGAAGTAAAATAGGATAGATGTTCTGCTTTTCCTTCAGGGTTGAATGAATTAACAATGCAAGGATGCAATGAGATACATATATCAGTGATAGATTTCAAAGACAATATTGAGATGGAGATCCTGAACAAGGGAAATCAGAAGCTAAGCAGTGCTGTAAGTATGCAGATGACAGAAGAAGTGCAGGTCAAACTCCCGTATGTCATCCTAGATGGCCTTCATCTGCTTCCCAAGCGCTGATCATCAAGGAGCTGAAGCTGTAGTAAAATGTGCCAACGGGCTGTACCTACCTTTAAGATGAAATATTTTGATGCTGGGAGTGACTGCCATGACTGAGGTGCTCTGATAGGACACCCTGTGTAATGTTTCTTGTTTTCTTCTCATCATCTGGCCCTTTTGCAAAGGGATTACAGGATTATAGGCACGACAGAACTGATGCTACAATGGAGTGGAAGTAGGAGTGGGACTGAAGCATCCCCTCTACCTGATGACTGAAGGAGTAAGTGACATTGGGGTGTTGTCCTAGAGTGCAAGAAAACATGCATTGCAAACAGATGCAACAGTGGAAGAGGGCATTATCTGCTCTTTTTTTTCCCCTGCTGGGCTGCCAAAAGCTCCTATTTGCGCAGATCTTCTAGTAGGGCGACTCATGAAACTCCCTTCCTTGGTTCAGTCCACTTGAGCTGAGTTAACCAACACCTACGGATGGTGTTGTTTAGAATAACAGAAGTGATTAACGAGATGTTCTCCTGAGGGGCAGGGGAGAGTGGTGATGAGTGGTTTGCAGCAAGCTAAGAGCACTCATCTCTTCAGCTGGTGCAGCTGAGTTTGTCCTTGGTATCAGGCCCTCCTGTGAATTTGGCCCGGCGAATTTATCACCCTGTAAATGTGGAGCTGGTTCCAACTGTGAATTCGAAGAGCAGGCTTATAATTTTAATGTTTTTACCAACTCCTTCAGCTAGAACTGCATTAGGATGGTTAGCTGTGTACCTGAGAAACTAGCCAGATCTGTGAAAGCAATTTTTCTCAAGCAATCCTTTTATTTTGTATATAAAGTACTCATTAAAAATAAGTCAACTTGTGGAAGAGTGTGTAGGTAATTGCACTGTACAATAATTTTGCTTTATATTAGATACTATGGGAATAAACCAAGCAGACAGAGCAGCATATTTGACAAGTGGTAGAGGAGATGACCCTGCACAAGGTCGTTTTGTTTCCGGATGGGACATTTGTCGCAGCTGCAGTACTGTTCTGCTTTGGATGAGAAGGGTGTGCAATGTATTTTTTAATTAAATATTTAAGACACTGTTCCCAATGTGAATGTGGTCTAATGAACATTGTATACTAACCTCTGTTAATGTTGACTGTGCCTGTGACCTTGGATAAATCATTGTATCCCTTTGTGCATATCCTCATCTATAAAATGTCTTCCTCACAGATATGTAGTGCAGATTCATTGGTTAATGTTTACAAAGTGCTTTGAAGACAGGAATATGGTTATTACTTTAACAACTATGAAGTTTATGAGCTTAGAAGGCATCTTACCCTTTGCATCCTACTCACCAGTTGGGGGGCTGCAGTAACCGTCCCACAAATAAATGCATCATTCATATCGGTCTTTACACATAGCTGTTACCTGCTACTAAATGTCTTTAAAACTCTACATGGTCACTGGCTGTCCACTGCCTGTGAGTGCCTAATCTTTGTTAGCAATTAAGGAATATATTACGTTCATCTTCACAAAATTGTACACTAGAGATGACATTTTTTTGCATGTACCGCTATGATTTTTCATTCCAAGGAAATACAGGGTGATTTTTTTTCAGTCATTCCTTTATTCATATAATCTAGAGCACTTCATTTCCCAGGCAAACAGCAGAGGCCTATCTGGACCTGGGGGTGCCATTAAAATGAAATAAGATTGAAATTCATAAGTTTATTGTGTGATGAATCTCTGGAAGTCACTGGCAGGTATTGTTGTAAGTGTCTTTTCTGAGCTTCCAGATGAATATACCCAACTGATGTACCTCTGCTTCTTACTCTGTACTTTAATATGCTACAGGAGATCTCTCTAGCACAGTGAAGCAATACAATTCTTGATGAGAGCTATTGAAAAAGTGTGAATGCTCATAAAAGCGTGACTAGAAATCATGTGTATTGTTGAACCTCCACTACTGATTTCCACCAATGAAAATGAAATCAGACTTTGTCCCCCCATTGGTTGGTAACATATTTTTTTTGGTCTTTTTGGCAAAAGGAACTGCAGTGTCATGGAAATAAGCAGGAGCTGTCAACTCTTAGAATAGTTCAACATTACATTTATATATTGATGTATGGTCCCTGTACTAATGATAAATAAGTGTAAATGTAAATAAGTTATTGTCCACGTCTCCATTTCCCTAAGTTCTTCTGCTCTTTTGTATTGGGGTTGAAAGAGTTCATTTCCACCATGAAGAAGGGAAGGATACGTGGAGATATGGGGAACATCAACTGTGTGTCTGTCTGGCATGGCACGAAGTGGGCCATGAAAAACGGGATGAGGCTACTTTCCTTTACCAGGAAGGAAGACCAGGAAGGAAGACCAGGAAAACCATGAGCATATATTCCCTGATGACAAGACCAACTGTGAAGCAACAGGTTTTTTGGCTTTGCTGCCATCTAGCAGAAGACAGACAGCCTGACACCCACCCACCCACCCAGCACGACAGAGAAGCAAATTAGATTCCTGAGGTAGATGGGGGATAATGCGGATTATGGTTGAGGTCTGAGCTGGCCATTCTGGCTGAAGGCCTCTGCATGTTGCTAGTTGACTGTTAAAAGGTGGCTTGGTTTTGGAAGAGCGGTTATGAGGCTGCTATTCCTCCCTGCTTGTCTTCACTTGCCTAGTTGGAGACGTCTCCCTCAAGTGCAGAATTAGCCAAGACTCACATCACCGGAGGAGTGAATCAGGCTGCTGCTGTCCCGCCGATACCGTTACATTGAAGGAGATGTGTGGCAAAAATAAGGAGACTTAAAAGAATTCAGATATGCCCTCTAAAGACAGCAAGACAAGAGCCTTTTTTCTTTCTGGGGAAAGGAAAGCACTCCTCATGGGTACAGAACACATTTAATAATAATCAGTTAATATTAACAGTCACCTTGATCTAGGTCTGGTCAAGGCTCATGCTAAAACCCCCCATTAGCTTCTAAAGCATTTCAAGCAAGTCATTAGCTGATTCTGAGTTTATACCGCTTTATCATCTGAACGGTCTTGAACAAAGCTTAGTTATGTAATGATCATGTTAGGCTCCTAAATGAGTTTCCTTTCCTGTAATTATTAATTCTCCAGCTTTCCTCTTTCTTGCAATCTCATTTTCTCCTGCAGTGTATGTTCCTTTCACGGAGACAGATAACTAGATCTTGCAGACAGTCATTTATGGTCTGTGTTCATTAGTTCACAGGCGAAGGAAGCTAAGCAGACTCTACTCTGATTTTCCTTTTGTTCAGTGGAAACTGAACATTTATTATGGTTTTGTTGCTGAGGGAAAGTTCAATTGCTAACATAACACAAGCTAAAAATTCGCAGAAAGAGAAATGTTTCATGTTCTGGAACAACTGAGCTCACATGTATTTTCCAGGGAAGGAAAAAACCTGCTAAACCTGAGTTGAGGTAATCAAAATGTGCTTGTGAGGCTAACAAACATTATGAGAAAGTTACAATTAGCCTCAAATGAAGGCTTAACCAGATCACTTGGCCTGAAGTTTAAACTTTAAAAGAAACGGAGACAAGTTAAGATACAGGAATATATAGACAAATCACCCGGATAAGTTTGCCCTGTAGCAGTGTTCATTATATGATTGGAAGTAAGTCATTTTTCCTGCCAGATCAGATTAGACTGACTTTTTTTAAAGATAAAGTGAGAAGTTTTATTCCCATTCTTTTTCTTTTGGACATCACAATATGGCGAAGGTCATTTGTCTGTGAGGAGCACGTCCGAAGCAATGAGACCCACACTCAGCTGAGTTTCTGGGCTGCTGCTTTTTCCCAGGGCTTATGGGAAACATCACATCACATTTGAGGTCTCTAAATTACATTAGATGTCATGTGAATGCAAATATGTGTTAAGTAGTTTAAGAAATGCCCTGGGGAGGGGATGTTGACCAACCTTCTTTCCCGCCCAGGTGCAGGTGGTTGAGGAAGGTCACGGGGCATCCCTCACCTTCCTCGCTGGAGCTCTCAGCTGGACGACCCCCTCCAGCAGAACCTGGGGAAGTTTTCGAGGGGAGCAGGCTGGTTGGCACGTTCAGCACCTCCAGAGCCACAACTCTTCTCAGGGTGCTGTGCGTCAGGATGTCGTTTGTCAGGGTCTGTGGCTAGGGAGGGACAGGCATCACCACGTGAACGTCCACGGCAGACTGGCAGGGTGACCGGTTGGGGAGTGAGGGGGTCCAAGAAACCATCATGGCCCATCAGGATGCACGGGCTGCTCGGAGGAAAAGCCTGGGTGCTGTGGGACCCTGCCCTATTCACTGCGGATGCTGGGTTCTCCATCTCTTAGCCTCTTCTTAGTTTTGCAGTACGCATAGTCTTAAAATATTTTATTGCACAAGCCTCCTTCAACTATTTCTTGCTATCAGGCCCAGTAGACCAGAAGGGAATGGTGTCTCTGCTCAGCCCCGAAGAGCTCGTCCCCTCTAGTGTGGTGACATGGACTGCGTATGCTCCTAGTTGGGCTCAGCCTAGCTGAATTTCGTGGTTAGCCTCTGCACCTAATTCAGAAGGGAAACATTCGTGTATGCTTAGGTAAAATAAATTACCTGAACCAAGAGAGAAAATGAGACAATAACTTAAGCTTTAAACCAAAATAGCTTTCCAAGCATGTTGTCGGTGTCACCCAAATAATTTTTTTAATCCAATAAAGTTAAATCAAATAGAGTATTTTGTAAAAATGAGACTCTCTCATGCTGCAGAAATGTGCATTTAAGCCATCCATACAACACTATTGTAGCAGTACAATTATGATTTAAAACCGGATTAAAATAAATTGATTTTTGCATCAACCTACTGGTGCGTTACAATAATTTCAGACTTTCTGAAGTCCACCTTGGTGCACGTTTCCTTTATGGACTGGGAACTCCTAGAAACTCTAGGGAACATTCTTCTTTTATGTTCACCAGCTCAAGTCTGGGTGAATTAGGGTTGTTTTGAAGTGAGAGTCGTACCTGCTAGCCAAACCTGCCCTCTGAAAGCAAAGACTCTGTAAAACGACGTGCCAATCACATATCAAAGAAGGTAGAGTTATGTGCATGCTCCTTATATTATTCTCACTTACTGCTTCTTCTGATATTAAATAACTCAAGGCCCTGTAAGCACTTTCTGTGATAATTTACTTACAGTTGGTCTAGTGATTGGAACGGAGCATGTCTATGCCAGCACAGTCTCCTTAGCTGTAGGATGTTATTGGTGACCCTCTGCGTATACTTTAACTTCAATTACATTTTCAGGTCAGGAATTATGTTTTCGGATGTGTGTGTCAGGTAATGGGGCTGTCTTCCAGTGCAGGGTCCCAGGATGCTTTTTACGCAAGCAATAAATGCAGCTAATTAGAGACAGAGAGTTGTGTCCTTCCTTTTATAGAGGGCATATGGTATTGCCCGGAAAAGGACAGTTTGTCCAACCAACACAGACTTAGCAATGCAGGTTTACAAAAAATCCAGTACTGGGTGATGGATTTATGGGCTATTGATAAGTGACCAAAAGCAAGAAATAGCAAAGCTTCCTAACACCACCATCTCTCTTATAAATGTGGGTTTATGTCTTTTAAGATACATTGCTAGTATTCATTTACTGTTCAGTGTGTTTTATTCATTTATTTTAACATAATGTCTGTTTTTCACAGAGGCGGAAAAGGTGGAATTTTTTATGTCCTCTCTGTACGACTTTCATTCTCTCACTCATACCAACAGTTCTTTGTGTGCAAATAAGTGAATGGACAATTTTGCTTCCAGCAGTGACTTACAGGTGGAGCAGATGTCAGTTAGGCATAGTCGTGGAATGATGCTGCAGGAACCGCAGTTTTCAAGCATGAAGTTACACACACTGAGACTATTTATTCTGTTGCGTGGAGGCTGATAGCTTTGTGAAAGAAATGTCAAGAGCTATCAAGGAAAATGCTCTCTGAAAATTCTCAAAAGCTGAAAGCTTTCAAAAACAGAGAGAGAATTTTAAATTTTGCAGAAAATGTGAGGAATAGCATCTTTCTCTCCAAGGTGGAAACTATGAGCAGAAATAGAAATCATTGTCTGTGTACCCCTGCCATTGAGATATTTCCACTCTCAGAATATTTGTGGCTACTTGGAAAAGCTCCTATTTGGGTAGGACCGCAGTAAACGTAAGGAAAATGGAAAGAGATGCCAAGACACTGTCATCTATGTTATTTAAACTGTTTGTTTAGAAACTGGAAAAAAACTCCTCTGTTTTTATCATGCATAGATTTAGTTTCTTGCTCAATAAGGAAAGCCAGGATTACTCACTGCTTTTTAGAATATGAGTGCCATATGATCACTCTGTAATGCTGGGGAAAAGAGTAGGGGGTCTTACATGACAGAGGCTGTCCCTGGAGGCAGTAGCATCATTTGATCCTTGGCACAGCCAGTACCTTTGACATCACCTGAGACCAAAGACTCTCAGGTTAGTAGCTATTAGCTTTTCATGAAGAGGCAGCAGTTATGCACCTTAACAGTTGTTTGAAATGCCCATCCAGCAGCATAAATGCCCAGTACACAGGTTATACACTGCGTCATAGCCCAGAGCCTGAAGAAATGTATGAACCTGGCTACAAAGAGGAAAAATTAGGGCAGGAACTGGCAAGTTGGCTGGACCCAGAGGCCCGTTTCATTCTTGCAGCTGAGCTAAAGTCAACAAGGCTGCATATCTAGGGGCAGATACTGCATTAATTTCAGCATGGGACAGTGCTAGTGCTTGCCAGAACCCCAGATCGATGCATTGACTTGCTCAGGGTTCTTCTACACCCCTCCTACATGGGGCTATATGTCACATACACATGTAAAAAAAACCAGTTTTGGTTAAAGTATATTTGGGTCTTGAGTGCAGTGCTACAGAGTTGGTTATCTAAGGCCACCATCAGTTTGAGGTCACCTGGTGAGACCTCTAGTGATGCAAAATTGAGTGGCTGTAGTTTTGCTGCTGCTGAGGAGGACTTGTGGGTGGTTAAAGTGGAGGTAAGAAAGCTTCTTGCTCAGCCTCACAGTTGGTATTTACTTAGACATAAGCAAGCTATTCATGTGGACAAAGTTTTGCAGAACTCGAGCTTGTCAGTACTTCTGCAGTGAAGGATGCTCCCACTTGTCTGTCCTCTGAGATCCCCATTATTGAGACGGACCTGTGTCTAGGACTTTCTGGAAATTGTAGGTTTCTTAGGGCCAAAACAAACCTTTTTAATGTTCTGTCTGAAGAAGGTGTTTGGAAGGGGAACCAACTGCAAGTGCACTAGGAACCGTGACAGAATGGTGTTGAACAGACGATGAGGAACACTGCTAGCTGTGCTGTTAAGAGCTCCTGGAGACCATACCGCTTCTAACTCCCCAAGCCTCCCTTCCTGAAAAAACATATCAAGCCCTACATAGTCAAAGAGTAGTTTTATAGGGTAGTGGACTTCATCTGTCTGTGTTAGCTAGAAAACCCGTTTAGCACTTTTCTCAGCTCTTCAGATACAACATACTTGGTATGGATATTAATGTGATTTTCCTGGCCACAGCAGATAGGGGTTTGGGCATGGCAGTGATGTGCTCATAACAATTTGTTGCTAAGCAGAAATGTTGCTCACTTTTATATCAACTGCAATAGTTTCAATGTGTATGGCTCCCATTCCAGATGTGCATTTCAATGGTTTAAATTCAAAAGCTATGAACAAGTAGATACCCCTAGTCATACTTGGCTCCAGGACCAAACTGTTGACAGGACAGAATTTCACTGAGAGAAATGCAGTGAGAAAAAAATATTACATCACAAGACCTTACTGCGGGCATTAAAAAATGGCTTGCAATGAGACACCTTAGCCTAACTAGCATGCTACCAAGATATTTTTCTTAGGCATTAATTTTCTCAGCATCTCCAGATAAACCCGTCATCCTGAATTTACTTAGTCAGTCCTTTCCTCCTCTTTTGCCTTACCTTTCCTCCAGAAGTACAAAGTTAACTCCTGTTTACTTCACTTCCTTAACCAAACTGCACCGCATGAGTTCCTGATGCAACTTCATTAACTTCAGCACACTCTCACCAAGGATTAGCTTGCTCCGCTCACCAATCCTTAAGAGAAGATCATTCCGCTTAATCAGATATAACTGACGTAATCAACAAACAGCCTGGGTCTTCCTTACCTTGAGGTCCACTGTCTTCATAGTCTAAAAATGGCATGAAGTGACTTAGGCACTCTTAGATGCTTAAATGCCTTCAGGGTGGTGTAAGTGGTAGCCTCACAAAATTGAAAGCTTTAGGAAGCGGAGATCAAAGCAAGCTCCTTTTATTGTTTTGCTGTTTATGCAACAAATTCTCCTTGTAGTATGTCATAATATGAATTCTGATGTCTTTTGAGTGATATTTAATCCAGGTCCCAAGTGGGATTTTCTTTTTTGTCTACACTATGGCACGATGGATATCCCATACAAGTGACTCATCCCTAAAATGTCCTGGAATTCTGTCACTACGCAACAGGATATTCATTGAAAAAATCTTCCCCTGAACAACAAACCAAAATTGCACTGTTGTGTTGCAGGCTCATAAAAATAGGAGGTGATTGTGGTAAGGATGAATGATGGATCCATTAAATAGAGAGTTTAAAAATTACCTCCGGTGTTTAATATATAGATATTTTACTCATGGTATAACTTTTACTGTCTTGAGAGGAAGCACAAAAAGATTTGACTCCTCAAACAGAAATCACAAATGTGCTTTATGGATTCAAATTGATCTATGGATTTTTTTCTGACAGAACTCATGACTTCATCTAAACTAGCAGAAGTTTTATGTTGCAATTCCAGTAGAATCAATGACTCAATAACACAGGAAAAAAGAAAAGAAAAAGGATTGTTACCCTTTATTTATGGAAGCTCAACCACGCTGCAACAAGGACTCAGCTAAAATGTAGCAGAAAAGCTCCTGAGAGCAGACTGACAGATTCGTTTGATTCCTTAAAAAGTACCTACCTGGCATACAAATGTTCTTCTGGAGAAAGTCCTGTGCAGAACAGTCCTCTGTTACCAGAAGACAGGACTGAAAACTCTCATTTTAAGATGAATTCTCTATTGCTTTTTTTCAAGAACGGCTGCAATGAGGATAATTCGCTCTCCCCCCTTCCAGGAGCTTCTCTGTATTTTCTGTTTATTAGAATTGCTGATTTCTAAATGTCAGCTTGGGACAAGAAAGCAGGGACCGTCCCTATAGAAGCAACACAGTTATGTGCCCCTTTTAGTCCTGTCTCAAAGGATGCGAACAGGACATTGGAGACAAGCTTCTCCACTCCCCAACACGCTGGTACAGGGTGGGTGGTCCTAGAGCAAATTACCCCTGGAACAAAACGGGTGGGTGAGAGTGGTTGTGCCCCAGAGGGCTGTGCCTGAACAGTTGCACCACCTTCCAGGCAGCACGTTTATGGGTTTGCCTCAAGTTGGAACATCTTTCCCATTTTACGGGACTTAATTAGGATGTTCATCTGGTTTGCAGTGGGAAGAAGGATGGAACCCATCAGGATATGTCATAATGCAGTGATATAACAGGAAAACATGGGAGGAGAGCAGATGTTCATGCAAGGGGCTATCTTTTGGAAATGCAGGCTCTTTGACACGAAGGCTTTCGCCTTCAGTTAATATAAACGGGCAGAGGCAGCACTGTCTCCAGCTGTTGTACAGCGCTGTATGAACGGCAGAGCTGTGCCAGCTATTGCAATCCCATAGAAGACCAGGTGAACAGTTTCAGGGGACTGTCGTGAAAAAGCATCTCAGTGCAATACTTAGTAACTGACTGCTTGGATTTGCTGACATTGTTCACTCTCTGCGGAATTGTTTCCAACGCTGTGATTGCAGTTGCTTCACATTTTCCTAGGTTGAAATGGAAACGACCTAGCTTCTATTCTGGTTCAGCTGTAGTTGACCAGCTGGCTGGCTGTTCTTACTGCAAAGGTTTCTGAATTTCTTTTATTATTCTCCTCCTCCATAGCATCGGTTTTAGTTTAGCACCTTGTCCTCCAAATTGTTTTCAATGTCTTTTTTTTCCCCCTCTCACATACGTTTTCAAGCTGCCGTAAACAAGCTGTATTGCTGGTGAGCAGACAGGAAACAGCTTGAAAAGATAGGAAGAACATCAAAAAATGAGTTCCCATCAGAAGAGAGCTGGAGTACCATCAGCTGTGTTTAGGCAGGTATTGCGCTTCTGGTGTGGCAATTAGACCCTTCAGTGCTGGGCTGTCAGAGGGGATATGAGAACTTCTTATAATAGAGCTTTCTGATAAGCTACTAAGAACAAAAATCCATCAGTTCTGGCAAATGCTAGGTATACTCTGAATCTGTTTGCTAGAAGAGAGCTTCAGCCAGCTGTGGTTGGGCAGAATTCCCCCTGTACCCCAAGGGTGGGTTCAGTGAGCGGTGGCCGCTGCGGCCATCCCAGGAATGGCTGTGTTCGCCTGCTGCTGTGTGGGTATGATATAGAGAGTGACCACAGAGCCTCTGGTTGGAAAGAAAGATGTTTAATCCAGCTCATCCTGCTGCTAGCTGTTGATCCAAATGTCCTCTGGTTGACGTACTGCTGGAGGGGAAAGTTCTTTTTTGCTCCCATCTGGTTATGACTAATCTTCTCAGCCAGGCTCCCCTTGGCCAAGGAGGGGCCCAGGACAAGAACGCTCTCTTCCTCTTAATTACAGCCTTTACCCTTTGGTTTAACACAGAAACACTAATAATTGGAGTACAGAAATGCCAGTAGGAATGTGTGAACATGGAGTCAGTTTACGAGGTGATATGTTAAAGCTGATGCAAGCCTGTACACAATGTCTTTGTCATTATGGAGTTGTAATTAATCACTTTGTCTCATTATCACACTATTGGATTAAATAGAGTCATTTTAACCTTCCTCCCCATCTTGGAATCTACTCTGGCACAACAGAAGCCAATTTCCTTCGGAAAAAGTGATGGAGCTTTTGTATCCGTGTGGACGTGGCTCTGCAGAGATCTTCTAGCATTAAGTCGACTTTAGCCTTTTCATCAATCACCTGAACTTGAAGAGCATGCTAAAGTCATTGCCTTGGAGACCATCCCCCCCCTCGGCGCGTCTCGGTGGCTAAGCTCAGGAGCTTAGCTGGCTGAGCCCAAGGTCGGCTCCTTTGCTGATAAGGGCTGGGGTGCAGAGAGCGAAAGGCCAGGGTCTGCCTCTCCTCTCCCTCGGGAGCTGCTTTCCAGCTGTTTCCCACCGGTCCCACCTGGGTAGCAGCTGTGCCTGGGCTCATACCTCCGGCCGTCATCTTGGCCTGGACCCAGACCCACTGGCTCGGCCTCACAGCAGCCTGGTTGCCCAGCTGGGCGATCGCGGGGCTGTCTTC
The DNA here is from genome assembly GCF_000737465.1 of Haliaeetus leucocephalus. Classification (NCBI taxonomy): domain Eukaryota; kingdom Metazoa; phylum Chordata; class Aves; order Accipitriformes; family Accipitridae; genus Haliaeetus; species Haliaeetus leucocephalus. Next base: position 5,324,783 of record NW_010972587.1, read on the forward strand.
TGGTCCTGGTCGCTGTCTCGGGGTCCAGTCCCGACCTTCCCGTGCCGCTCTGCATCCCTGCTCCCCTGCCTCTGCCAGCCTTGCCACCACACTTGGCTCCCAGCTCTCCTTTCCTGGGGAGCAGCAAGCCCTTGCTGCACCCTGAGGCAGGTTTTTGGGACTCCCCTAAGTCGACTAACAATCAGAAGATCTTCCCCGTGTCTCCTCTCTGTGGTCCAGTTCTGAAAGCAGCTTCACCCGAGCGATGGGCAGCCCTGAAAGCCCATAAGCTGACGCAGCCCAAGACTCTGGGCTTTAGCCCCGTGTTTCATTTCAACAAATCAAGATTTATTGAGTCACAGGACCTACCCTCCTGCTTGTCAATTGATCCCCCCGGGCGTTTGGCATCCGTTACCCCATTCCTGCCAAACTTGTGCGGTGCTGTCAGTTGTGGTGGGCATTAGGTTATGGTCAGGGAAGCTGCCCATGGAGGGAGCAGCAGAGCCATGGGAAGAACAGCCTAGGTTTGCTGCAGCGAGGGGGACCCATAACATCACAAAACCTCCCAGGGAAGCTGGTTTCATGATTGATGTTATTCGCAAGGCAGAACAATTGCGATGCAAGGAAGAGACTTTTGTGCAATTTTGCTGCAGTTTATATTCCGCAGTGGGGATGGGCTCAGGCTTTGCAGTGGTTTGGGTTTTGATATCAGACTCCTGCAGGTCTCACTTAATCCCAGTCAGACTGCTGTGGTAACACAGGGACCATGTGGTATGGAGGAATCCCTGCCAAAACATAGACCTCCACCCCCTCCCAGGTTCCACAAACCAGTAACACACTCATTTGTGGGCTATTCGGTACCCAGTCATTTATAGCTGGACTGGAAATAACAAAGTCCTCTCCGTTTCACCCAATCCAGAAACATTTTGAGTGGCATGGAGAATCCCCCGTTGGTGAGTGGGTCGCAGGGAGTAGCACCAGCTGGGTGCAAAATGCACACCAGTGCAAGAGGCACCCAGCATCCAGGTTTAAGGGCTTCCCTCAGAGCAGCTTTTGCTTCCTTCACAAATACAAAAGCCCCGTGGGGGACAGAGCTCAGCAAGACAGGGACCTGAAGCAGGACTGAATCGTGTATCTCTTGTGGGGTATAAGGAGCTGCTTCTGACCACTTCTGGAGACCAGAGCCAGGCTGTAAGTTGGTGGCCGTGCTGGGTAGGACAGGGCATACCAGGGGGGGCAGACATACTTGGATGCCCTGTTGCAGCCTCACCCTGCAATGGCCCTGAGCCTCCGAGCCCTGTGCTGGGCTGGTAGCAGAGAGAAGCCAAGGTTGCAGGTGAGTTCTTTGAGCTGGAGAGAATTCCCAGTGGCTCTGAGCAAGGAGGGACCATAGCATGCCATCGGGCACATCGGAGGAGCAGGCACCCTGAGCTGCAGGTAGCAGGAGCAATGGCAGAAGAAACTGGGATGTGGACCTCCTCTAGGAAAGGCTGGTATTCTGTTTCCTCTGCCCTCACGGAGGAGGAGTTCAGAGGTAAGAGATGGTGCAGAGAAAAGGTGACGGTGCTGAGCACAGGCAGTCGGAGTTTGCAGAGCCAAAGGCAGAGGACAGGCTCCACCATGCCAGGTGGGAGACACATGGTTTGTTCCCAGGTGCCCGCACCTTCTAAAATGATAGCCTGCTTCTGGACATATGGATCCAAGGACTTTCCCCCCCAACCCCAGCTGACCCTGGGAGCTGTGTGTCCCCAAGAGCTGTGCAAGAATTCCCAGCAGTGCCTCAGCACCGGGAAGGATCCAGGGCTGTGTCGTGCATCAGACCTCACAACCCTGCGGCGGTCAGCGTACCTCGTCCGGGGGCTGGTCTGGCTCTCCTCTTCACTTTAATCCATTCAGGCATTCTTCACCTCCTCTCTGTTGTGCTGAAGATGCTGAAACGTTGGGGTTTTTTTGCCATAGGGCTTGGAAAGACATCCCTTTGCTAAGCGGCTGCCTGCTGGTGACTGGCTCCAACACTGCACTTGAATGCATCTCGATGCTGCCCCATAGCCCCACACGGGGAGATATCTCAGGGAGGGATTTCTGCTTCTTGTCATTGCATCTCTGGTTTTCTTTTTAATTTTGGCCAGGCAGAATCTCTCCTTGAAAATGAAACAGATAAAATAAGTATGAACTGGTTTTGCATAGAATTACAAAAATAACATTTTTCTATGCCAAATCATAACTCAGACCAAGATTTCCGGGGCTTCAACAGACTTAAAAGGTTTATGAACCTCTGAGATTCATTTTGCTCTCCTTAATTAAATTCTGGGTATCTTGAGAAAGCCAAACAGAGGCTACAGGCGTGTTTACCTGGCATAACAAATGGCGGGGACTTTGCTAGGAAAAAGCTGGTGGGCTGGTACGTACTTTCTGTCCTCTGATTTCTCCCAGAGATAACAACTCACTAGGGCCGTGCAGGACTTTGCAGCTTGCACTAGCCTGAAGAAATATCTGGACAGACTTCTTAACTGGGGGAGGAGGGAGGCTGGCGCCTGAGTGAATCCTTTTATCCTCTGCAGAGGCTCCTGGAGCTCAGCCCTAGCTACTCTGGCAGGGCATCACGTAGTTATCTGATTATAGCAAAATATATTCCCTGACTGCATCTGAAATGTTCTTTCGTCTTTAATTGTGTATGCTGGGAAGACTGAAAAAGCTTTTGCTTTCTCAGCCTCTTAAAATAATCTTTTATCTAATGCATTTTGAAGTGTTTTTGTAAATACCTTATAGAGGGAATGGGCTCCAACCTATGTGATTTCAGCTTCACACTTATGAAGTAGAATCTTACATTAAAAATCAATGGTCAGACAGCAAGAGAAGGTCACTCCAAGACCATCAGGCTTGTACTGCAGGAGCACAAGGGCAGGTTTTGATGCTATCCCAAGTTAGCAGGCTCTGACATGTCCTCAGGGGCAACCTCAAGTAATGTGAAGTCCCAAGCAAGACTGAGCAGAAGAGCCCTAAATTATTTGCAAATCAGTGAATGTACTCGTCCGGCCGTTTCTTAACGCCTGCTCAAGGGGGCTGCCCCTGCCCTCTCCCCATCTCCCTTTTCGCCTGCACACCACCTCCACGGGCTAGATCCTCAGCTCTTATGAGGCCATATTCCTTCTTGACTGTCATTGCTCTGGTTTTAGAGAAGCCAAAGACTGCGTTGCTCAGTGTGGTGCAGTAGATGATGAGTAGAATTAAGCCTAGAACCAGGAGATGGATTCTCCTCCCCTTCAAGCCAAGGGAGTCCACCGGAGCCGCTGGCATTGTGTTAATATAAAGGCAGAAAGAAACAGAAGTGTTTGAGCGTTTGCCACTGAGCCCTAGAATGTCTGCAGAGACATTTTTCAGCAGCCTCTTCCAAATGTCCTAGTTTCAGTGCAGTAGTGATGGGAACCCTAAGGTAGGTGAGGTGCCAGCGGCTGGTTTTGTCATGACTCCAGGCAAGCCTTAGAGCAGAGCTCCAGCCACCTCCTCCCTAACATCTTCTACCTTATGTTCATTAAATTCCCGGTGCGTTTCAGGCACAGCACTAATTGTTACCAGTTAATCAAGATTTTAAAGGGGTGTAGGGTCATTAAATCACATGTTGGTTGGCTATCAGTGAGATGCAGAGACTGTGAAGAGGCAAAGTGTTTTTCTCAGCATTGAAGTATTGGCTAGCAAGGTAAGGGAGATGGTTCCTTCTGGACAATTTATTGTTGTGAAGTGAAATCTTTATACCTGCATCTTATTTTCTAGGCTTTAAATTGTTTCCCTTTTCTTCCCAAAAGATTAAAACTGTTCCAAATCGACCTGTTTCAGCTGTTGTTACAGGCACATACCAAGTTGCAGTATTTTAGATGTATTGCAGATTTGTTTGATTTCCCTGCAGCGCCTTCACTACCACACCACACCTAGGGGGTAAGTCTGTAAACTGCTGGTTCACAGCTGTCAGTTTTGAGACAAGAAAGCAACTGTTGGAAAAACAAGTTTCATGCTCCCCTCCCACCCAAATTTGGTATGTCATCTATGAAATCAAACTGCTGTCACATCCAGAGTGAAAAATACCCAGCCAGAGATGGGGGAAAGACATGAAGTCTGACGTCTCATGTTCAGGGTGAAAATTGAGAACTTTATTTGTTTGGAAAATGGACTAAAATGGAGAAGCTCTGACTGAGGCAGGCCTTTTTATCCCCTAGGAGGTCCTGCGATATCAGACTTTAAGGTCACGGCATTTTGCAAACAAGCAATGCAGCCTTTGGCCCGCTCACCAGCAAAGTTGCTGTGGTCTCCAAAGGGAGCAGGGGAAGGCTTCAGGCTCTCGGACTTTAAGCTGGTGCTGAGTGACAGCATTAGGATTCATTTAATCGCTCCAGGAGGCCTTGGAGAAAGCACTTGAAAAAATTTCCTAAATTCTCATCGCATTTCTGGTGCAATAAATGAATTTTGAAAGAATCTGGATGTTAGTGCTTACTGCCCATGTGGATCTTCTCAGAGGATCACAGTCAGCATGGCTTAAATTTGCCTCGTTTGTGTATGAAGCCTTTCTTTTTACCCCTTTACATCCTGAGCTATTAAATTTTAAATTATTACGCAGGGCACAGAGCCTTGCTCAGGAACATCCTGGGCTGGAAGGAGAAAGCGTTGCCATGACCCAAGCACTTCTCAGGAAATCCTCCTTGTTGACCAAAAGGGCCGGTGAATACCTGCTTTCCTGGACGTGGTGGGAGCAGGCTCTGATTTGCTGCCCGTTGGAGACTTCCCTCTTGCTTCTGCCTCTGACTGGGTTTGCTAGCAGAATTCAACACCTTCCAGCATCAGGGGGTTATTTTTGTCTCCCAGCTGGCTCTGGGCTGCCCAGTGCTGTGGAGCATTAAGATGTTATCTACAATGGCACTGCTTCTAATTTTCCCTTTCTATAGAGAGAACCAAATCAGAGGGAGTTTGATATTCCCCTCTAATTATTTTTTTTACTTCAGAAGGGGGAGGTTTAAGTGTACCAGTGAGGGCGAGAACTGCTAGAAGCTACAGCCCTGCTCCTCCATAAGGAAATGATGGCCATGGTCTTGCCGGTGGAGCTAGGGCAGGGTTAGGGCTTGATAGTGCTTCTCATAGCATAGTTAATCTTATTAAACTTGTCATCCTTCCTCTGTCAGTTGGAAGGGAAAATGTTTATTGGTGGAGTCACAGGTCAAAAAACCCCCAAAACAATATTGAGTGAGCTGCTGAGTTTTCCTTTTAGAAATGAGTTTTGAGGAACTCGGCTAGTCGCAACTCACAGGCGTTTTGCAGCCGTTGTTGGTGACACGGGACATTAACCCACATCTCTAATTCCGGGGAGGGGGGAATACTGGGCCTGCTGATATCAATAGTGAACTTGCTATTCATTTTAATGGGAGCAAACTCGGCTTTGGGTCAAGCTATCTTATGTGTGTCTGATTAGGGAAGGGGAAGAGAAAGGGAAACGGGGCTATGGCCGCATTCTCCACTTCTGTTTTTTTTACGAGAGGTTGGTGGTTAATAAACACGCACAAGCCAACGCCAGCTTCTGCTTGTGGGAAACCGGCCTCTGCATCAGGGCCTGCCTCGCTCTTGGGTGTCTGCAGCCAGCGGTTGGGCAGGCATTGCTGCCATCCTGTGGAAAACCAGGAAGGACGGCTGTGGGGTCACGGGGCAGCCGCACAGCGGTGGTGGGACGGGCCCCCACGGTGGCAGGGCTGGGGATCACCTTGCATGATTTTGGGCCAGGGCCATCAGGTGTTGTCCTGGCCAGCTCCAGGACTTTTAAGAGCCAGTTTGTATTGCATTGGTCCTTGTACCTGCAACAGCTGGAGTGGGAAATGTGTCCATGCTGTGTAAAACAGCCGGAGGCGAGAGCCGCTGGGGCGAGCTGTCATCCTCTGCTGCTTATTCAGTGCTCAGATCCAACAGGGACTGCTCACCTGGATGTGCGGTGGATGGATATTTCTTTTCAAGGGTGCTCTCCATACTGAAATCACAGCCTCAGCCTTGGTTTTAATTCCATTTTTATTCTGTAAAAGTTTAATATTTTGCTAAGAGATAGTATAAAAAAAAAATATTCAACCAAACAGTGTGATTGGAGTAAAGCTATATGCAGACAGCTAAAAAGATGGCTAGAGAGCAGGAAAAGCAGGACGTCTAATCACTGAATAACAGTTATAAACAGCAATAAAATTAATATCTATATTAAACTAGCAGTGCAAAGATACAAACTGGAAGCAGCTTTACATTAAAAATACAGCTTTTTAAATACAGAAATAGCACCAATTTACAAAAGACAATCAGAAATGTAAACGTGGCAGGTAGATTCAAGTATAAGTTATACGCTCACCCTCCTCAGCAATGGTCTTGGGACAGGAAGGTTTCACAAACCCTGCAGAACATCCTGGGTATGCACTTCGCCTCAGTGCAAATACAAATTCTGCTTTTCCAAAGCTATTTTGCTGATGAGTTGTTCCTAGTTTATTTTAGTTCTTAGCTTTCAGTGAAGGCAAAGATAGGAAAAGTAAACTCATTCCCTCCTGACAACCAACCTTTTCTCCTCACTGGTCTGGTTCAGCAGCTCAGGTACTGCAAGTAGCATTGATCCCTTTGCCGCCCGACTGCTTCGGTGGTCCCACTCCTATTTTAGTGGGAAGTTTGCATTGACAAAAACAAGACAGCATATCAACCCCCTTCTTCTCCCAGGCCCAAATCTGCTTTTGCAACCATGACCCATCGAACTGCTTTGATCCTGAGGGAGTCGATCCTCATTTCTAGACCTGCTGTATGGAAACTCAAAAGTGGAAGCAGAAATGGGAAACTGAAGATCCATTTTTACTCCCTAAATTTTCAAGTATAGTTAGGTTAGTTATGGCACAGAATAACATTACTGACAAAGCAAGGCAATTTTTGTGATGACGCTTCAACTGGAGCAAAGAGCCAATACTAGCTCTGATCCTCCTCTCTGCTCCCAGCTGCCGTTTCACTAAAAGGCTGCACTGTAGTAGAGGGGAAGAGACAAGATCTGGAGAATCAACATCAACCACGTCATCCTGAACCCTAGCAGCCTGTTTCCAACCCCAACAGCAACAAATGCACACTAGTGGAAGTGCAGGGGCAGCACCATGCCAATTACACATTGCTTTTCAAAGTCAAATTCATTTAAGTGGGCGTATAAGAAGAAATAATTCAGAAGCAAAAACTGTAAACTTTCACAACTGTAGTGTAATTTAAAAAAAAAAAAAAAACAAACTTAAAATTTAGCAGTCTGAAGATTTCTCTTTACCACCCCTGAAATTCCTATGATAATTCTACTATAGATTTTCTTTCAATGAGGGCTAACCAGCCCTCCTTATAAGGCTGTTATTGGTCTATTCTAAGATAAGGCCACATTACTCAAACTCCCAGCTTCACTAAAATTCTTTCTTAAACTCCATTTCCATAATACATTTCATTATAAAAATAAAAAACCTCATCAAATCCCCAACCCCCAAAGTCCTTGCTTCCCTCAACCAACGAAGTAGCACATCCGACAGTGTATCTACCGTTGGAAAACCAGTACCAGTACCAATGAGAAGAGCTGATAATGCTGGCCTTATGTTTACTAAAAGTCCAGAGTAACATGATGTCACCAGCAACACTTTCTGTCCTTTAAACAGGAAATGGCACAAATTTAATTGCAGATTGCTACACCAGTGAAAACATACCCAAGCATAAGAGCATTAGCTCTTAAAATTATGTCCTGTGTTATTAATAGCACCATGCATTATTTGAGAACTCTGAATGTTAACCGTTAGACTTTTCTTCTCCTTTATCTTCTCTTAAGGAATACAGATTAATTTTTTTCCCACTTCCAAAATTCACGGCTCTTGCTCTTTTCAGCTTCTTTTTTATGGTTTAGATAGATAACATGCCAAAAGATAAGATCTCCCTTGTCTTCCAAGTATGCTCAAATGCACTATTAACTAGTTATGAAATTCTTGCAAGTGAAGAGTTAGGCACTTAAGTACATACCCCTTAAGTAGACTTAAGTAAACCACTAAGTAGGCACTTAAGTAGACTCAGGTAAGACTGAATCTAATCATGTGGTTAATGACTTACTAGTATTCCTTGGTCACAAAGACTAGACTATATATTTAAATGGGAGATGAAGTCTTAGCACAGACCTCTCAGTGGCTTGTCACTCTCAAATTACTTTGTCAAACTTATTTAAGGAATCAGGTTTTGTATTCTTTACATCTAACTTGTACATTTTGCTCAGAGTGAAAGAAAAAAAAAAACAACCAAGGAATAATACAGTTCATTAACACAATTATAAAAATGTTAACATTCACAGTTATTTTGGTCTTAATATTTTTCACATGTATACATTCAATCATACTGTGTTATTATTAGGTTTTTCTAATAACAAGTGCTGGGCAAATTGTACAACCACCAACTGACATTCAAGTAATCCTACCCTGAGAAAATCTGTTATTCTGAACCTGCAAAAAAACTTTTTTGCACTAAATCCCACTCCGCCGTACAAAATAAATAGCAAAAGGCTGCACTGCAGAGGCAGGATTTGACAGATTGGAACCAAGGAAGCAGTTGCTCTCACAACTGGAAAAGTTTATAATTTTCACCACAGATTTACTCAGGGTAAGTAGAGTACATGCAAAAAAAAAATGCTTACCCCAGATAAGTGCTAGACATCTCACTTAAAACCATGAAAAAAGAACCCTTGGGGACTCCAAGAAAATCTGTTTGCATCTCCTCATGGCAATAAAGAGAGTTTTCCAAATTAAAACCACAAATACAATTTGATGCCCACAAGGCCATGTGAAGGACAGCATCTGAATTCAAATCAGTACTGAAGGAACAATTCAGTAAAAGGTTTTCAGTATCAAGGATGATTTGTGAAGAATGTGGTTAACAGAACCAGTGGGTGATAGATAGCGGGGAAGCATGCCAAAAGGGATGACATTCTGACGTACTCCTCTTGTCATGTAAGAGATTGTTCTCTTGTAATCGATACAGGGGCCTAAGACAATCTGCCCACCCTTTGCAATGAGTGGAGTTAGTCAGGGCTGGTACTAGAGATTTCGAGTCTCCTCTGCACAGAGCTGGCATTTCTGGTCTGGTTGCCTTCATTTTTCTTCCATGCAACAGGGTCTCCAAGACTTCCGGGAGTTTTGAAAAATGCCTCATGATGTGCAGGACGAATGCTCTTGGGAGTGAGGGGAGTTGACGAAGGCTATTTGTGAAACAAAACCGAAGCGATTCAGTAGGGTGTTCTCAAAGTCTACATGCAAGCATGCAAACAGAAGACAGCTTGTAGACACTAAGCCCTGTACCCTGCCACTATCAGGAACCACATCACACATCCTTTCAGAAGCTGCACATGAAAAGCTACAGGCTTTGCCCCTTTCTGTTCTGGAGCTGTCTGCCAGTACATCATTGCTGGAAGCTGAAGGCCTCTATCTCATTTCCAACTTAAATGTATTCATGACTAGTTCACACTCATTCATTCTTATGCCAATCTTGTCCTTTAGCTTAAATGTCTCTTTCCCTTCCTCGGTGTTTTACTTGCTTTCTTTATTTGTTAGCATCAAAACAGATCTAAAATTAGTCTCCTAAGCCCTGGCCACTTCTGCTGTGAGTGTCACTGTACCGTAACCTCTAATGTTAATATCTGTAATAAGATTGGCTGCCAACTAGTCTCTATTACAGACTTTTTCTAAAGCTCAAACAAGAGAAATATAAAGTAACATTCCTAAAGCTTCCAAAAGTTCAATCTATTAGTCACTGCATTAGACAATAGAAAAATAAATCACAGATTTAAGAATATAAGCTAAAGCAGTGCCAAACTGTCATTGCTAATAGTTGTAAAGACCCAGGTAACGCAGTGTGACATGACTGTTTCATGTCACTCATTGTACTTCAAAAAAATGAGTCCTTCACTTCTAAATTTCTCTTTTTCTCTAACACACAAGTTCTGTTTCTATGGTAGATTTAAAAAAAATATCTTTATAAAGAAGACCAACAAAACCCACAAGAATCGTTTTCCCCCAGTTCTGATGCTGAAGAGAGATCAGAATGGGGTGAGGAGGTAACCCAGGACACTACTACCTAAGAAGTGTTGCAGCCACTTGACTCCTGAATTATGACAATCCATCCTCCTGCCCACCTAATGTGTTTCTGTAGCCATTGCATAACACACTTACAATGATAGTGTCAAATGGGGAAAAAAATATTGACTCAGATTTCTAGGGAAAAAACCCTGTAACTCATTTTTTTCTCTATTCCTATAAGATTTTTAAGATTAAGATTTTTATTATTTTTAAAATTCTTGTAAGATTTTTAAAACTCACCACTTCACCATTCAGGGCTAGATGTGCTATGCTGGGCTATATCTTTAACACTGTCCCAAGCCCCACCACTACTACAATATGGATATGGAAACTAAGTGGAAGACACCAGCTCCCAGCGTGCCAACTTACCACTCTGACACACCAGCACTAGCCTGCAGCACAAGCTGCCTTCAGGCCCAGTGACCTGGCACCGCTGTTTCATCGTCACTCAACCAGCTTTGACTCTTACCTGCTGCAGCTTCAGAAGGGTCACTGGATGCCCCATACACACGGGGGAGTCCAGTTTAACAGCACCGCAAGACCTTGCAAGCACAGGACTCAGGTGCAGAGTGGGGTGAGCTGGTTGCTGGGGATCCACCGAAGGCACGGGTGAGACCTTGGGGGTAACCACGGCCGTGGTGCCTATGAAAACAGGCGTTGTTGATGCCAAGCCAGACATACTGAAATTCACGGAGGTGGCAGCTGAGAAGGAGCCATCGGGAACTGGGGAAAGAGGACCGGTGATTGTGGGAGAACAGACGAGAGGGAAGGAAGCCAAGGCTGCTGACGGCACCACGACACAGGGGACGCTCAGAGAAGGTAACTGGCTCGCAGCCAGGCTGATAGCACCAGGGGCTTGGTTTGCAGAGAGCAGGAAATTAAAACTGCTTAATCCTAAACCAAAGAGAGAAAAAGCAAGGCATTAATACAGTTGACAAATTGGAATTAAGCTATTATAACTTCGTCTAGAACAGGAAAGAGAGATGACACCAAAGAAAGAGACAGGCTGCCCAGGAAGAAAACTGTGACAAAAAGAAGAAAACTGTCACAAACCTGTGACTCTTCTGTCAAGCTCCCTTTCCTTACCTTCTTCCATCTCCCCCCCTACTGCCTGCTCACTATATCTGCATCCATTTACTTTGTTCATATTAAGTACCAAACACACACCTTGCTGTTTTCCGCTTCTAACTTCAGTTACAAGCAACATCTTGGCTAAACAATTCTTTCACTAACAGGAATCACATCCTCCGTTATATGACAACATATGCATTGCTTTTAATAAGGGGGAAAAAAAAAAAAAAAAGGAAAACACCCACAAAGATATACCCCAAAGGCGCTAATTTTCCTGAAAATGGCTGAAATACTGTTTTGAAACAGAAGCTGCTCCAGTTCCCAGTTTGTCTGACCTTGCAGGCCAACAGGTTCAACATTTTCAAACTGAGTGTCTCCATCCTATAAGTGAAATCCCATAGATCTCACTCTGTGCCACAAGTGAATCGGATACTAAAGCAGTAGTCGTGGAAATCTGCCACATGTATCCTGTTCCCACAAAACACTCTTCCACTCCACACAAACACAGGGATGGAAAACAGTGGACATGAAATCCTCTTGTAGTATTTTCAGCTACTTCCTCCCCATCCCTACCATGTAGTATGAACAGGCCTGGCTACGCTCCCAGTGCCTCAGTTTTTCTGGGGCTATCCCGATGATGCATGTGACAAGACAGTACAAAGTTCATAGATGACTAAATTCACCCACTCAGGGGGATGCTGTTGCACTATTCTGGCTGCCTTACTGCCAAACCTAGACTTCCAGCTCCTTCAAGTTTTGAATGCTGGATAGGTGTCTTTTTTGCTGCACATAATTCAAGCATGCAAGCACCACATTATTCATCTCTATTAATGTTTGAGTACCTCAGAATAATGCCTGTATTTTCACGGAAGCAACAGTTCATCTGGAGTCAAGAGAGTTCAGAGCTATTAAACTACTACAGAGAACTGCTGACAGTTTTTGTGCCAAATATAGACTTATTCACCTATCTGTAGGTCTCCCTATTTGAACAGCTCAGTGAACAGATGCAGAAGTTTGAGTGCCTCTAGATCTCATGGCTCTCCTTACCAGCAGTAGGCTGAACAAAAAGATACTGTGGTAGGAAAGGTTGATTGGCATTTTCTTTAGAGATGTGCTCTTTTCCTGGAGAGGGCTCATCAGGGTCTTTATTCTGAGACCATTTTTCTTGCTCCTGAGAATCTAAAGGCTTAGTAGACTCCTCGTGTACAGCCTCTGGAACAGCAGGACTTGCATGGTCAAGATGAAAATCTTCTAGATGTTCAGCAGATGTACAGCCACTTCCTGGGGTAGATTCTGCCTTGGGTGACTCAAAAGGCTTCTAAGCAAAAACAAAAAGAGGAAATGATGAGTCCAAACTGAAATAACACAGTACAATGTCTCTCATGCAGTTTCCTCAGCTACGGAGTAAAATGTGCATCTATGCAAAGGGGCAGCACAAAACTCATTAGCAAGTCACCAAGTTAAACATTTTGTTTGAGGTTTGAAGAACAATATTAGCGATGCCTAAGCCCTGTGCTGTAGTTCACTTTCAGTACTTGGAGACACTAGATAAGAAATACCTGAGTTGGGGATTAATTTCTCTTTATTGATAAGGAAAACCCCCTGACAGGACCTTGAGCCTGACACCCATTTTCAGTAGTTAAAAAAACCTGTGATATAGATGCACTTCACCTTCACCACCATCTCCTCTTTCACCAGCCTGCTGTGGGCAACACTGGGCATGAGAGGGAGGGACTCAAGCTGGAGAGTAGGGGGGAAGTACAAATCACATTTGCTGTAGCTTGGTGGAGCAAGCAATGCTGCTGCTGTCAGGGGAAGCCCAAGCTAACAGGGGAAGATGAGGAGTAATGGTCACATTGATTGCTTCCCCTCTGGCAGGCTGTTTTGTTGAAGGCAATGATCAGGACACTGATTACAAAGAACAGCTGACCATCACTTCACTATGCAAAGCAATCACAGTCCATTTTCCCCTGGTAATGTGAAAACATCTCCCAGTTAATGCCTGTACTTCCTGGCACAGCACCCTTACAATTTTATTAATATGTGGGAGGCAGCATTGTATCTGTACCTGTAACAGGAGTGGTGTAGTGAATTTTTTGCTTCTGAAAACACTATCTTGGGCAAAAGTCTTTCCTCCCTAACAGGAAGCCTAAGTGATAATGAAATTCACTTCTTTACCTTGGGTACTACAAGTGAGAGGGGCACATCACTCTGTTCCATGGTCTGCTTTTTAGCAGCTGGCTCTTCATCATCTACAGGTGCAGAGGGTGATGCACACTTGTGGGAGCTGCGTTTCTGGCAGGCAGCTGGAGGTACAGTGGTCTGAGCTTCTGCACTCCTGTTTCCCATGTCTCCTGCGGTGGGCAGGGTCTCCCTCAAGTTATTTTCCTGAAGACCACCACACAACATAAAAAGGGATGAAGGTGGGAAGCACAGGAAGGGTTGATTGGGGAGCAGGGTAGGTTTTCCATTTTCTGTTTTGGAGGCTGCTGGCGTGCAAGGATGTAGAGCTTGGCTGTTGACCCCATTTGGCAGCGACAGGTTTGGCACATCTGCCTGAACCACAGGGAAAACTGCCTGAGGCAAAGGGTTAACACAAAAATCAGAGTCCCCTGGAACTGGAAGAAGGGAGAGAGGTGAGGTTATGCTTGGCTTCCTTGCTGAATTGAATATCGTTTCTGTGGCACAAGCTTTATTCCTGAAAAAAAAGTAATGAAAAGAGGAAAAACATTTAGTCCAAACCCCCTATTTTATGCTTAAAAGCAAACAGGTACATTGTTGGACATAAATGTGGAAAAATTCTCCCCCCCAAACCACTACTTTTACACAGTTTACAAGGAGGATCACCTTTTATTATTTCTAATTGCACAGAAACAGACTTGTCAGGGTTTTGGCAGAACAATAATGCTTTCAGTTGCACTTGACTAGAGTCAATCATTCACAAATGAATTCAAATTAGCATGGGTGTAGAGAAGACCCACTGATACAACAGAGAGGCTCTTCCATGGAATCATGATTTAAAGGACAACAGTGGTACAAGTACAGGTGGGTATAAATTCGCCATGAAAAAAAAAAAGCAAGCCACGCTGAGACCTATCAGCATTAAAATAGTAATAATGAGACTCTGCAGCATTTTTCTGTCTCAGTCTCATCAATGGAATCTAGCCTTGAACTAAACATGACAAGCACAAAGCTGAAAGTGGACAGAGTTAAAACCAACCTACCTACTATCTTCCTCTATTTTCTGCCTGCAGACAGCTGCTAGATTTATCATTTTGGAGCAATATTCATCTGAATTCACAATACAGGCTGAAAGAACAAAGGAGCATTCAATTAATAACAGGTAGGTTTACCAAGCATATTTTGATACTGGCCATATAAAATAATTGGTATAATTTTTCTATCCTGGCACATTTTTATAACATCCACTAATCACCTAGAGCCAGAATCTGCAAGACACTCAGAACTCTCAGTCCCACTGGAGAGGTGCTCCAAATCATCATTTCCTATAAGAGGGAACTGTGAAAAGCCCTGTAATTGCTTTATCTTTTTTAACAGCTATCCATTAGATTGTTACAGTAAATTCCACTATATTAGGAACCATAAAATAAAGCAAGCTTTTGTGGCTAAAGAATCTTTCTTTTATCTATACCAAATTTTCACAGAAGAAACTGTAGTATAGTTGCAGTTAGTGGAGAACAGAAACATTTACCAGAAAACAAACTGCAGGTTCAAGGCACTATGACCCAGATTCATCTCATCTAAATTTAGGTGCTTGACTAGAGGCCAAAGCACATGACAAAACAGAAGTCTCATACTTCCTGTGACTTCTCAGAAGTCTCATGTCTTCCATATGGACAGCAGAAATATAGGCACCTCCCAAGGGTAATTCACATATTTAATTAGGCTGATTCACCCTATCAAGTGCCTTAAATTGGTGGGCCCACAATTGGGCAGATCTAGCGGGATACAAAAGAACATGCTCATTAGTAGTTACCTTGCCTCTCTTGACGTGGGCTGTTGGGCTCAGAACTGACTTTCCTTCTGGTCCCTTCACAAGGCTGTGCACCGTTAAATGAAGCGTGACGTGTAAATCTTTGTTTTCCAGTAGCACAGATCTGATACGGGACACAGGCTCCTCTCTGTGTCCCTGGCAGAGGATCAGATGTTGGGCTATGCCCTCTCGGCTCATCTGTAAGAACATGATTTTGTACAACAGTCCTTCAGGGAACACAGCTCATCATTTAGGCTTCTGCCATGTTACTGAACTTGGCCATAAGAGAGGAGGTAACCTCTATGTCATCTCAAACCCCACAACACTGAAGCAGACCTAAGCTCAGTAAGCAGCGGTAGACAAGATAAGGGCTTCCCTCCTTTCCATTCCATGGCAGCTGCAGCAGCAGCTGCACTCTAGTGTGCGTAGCCAGGAGAAAGGGTACTAAGATGGCATTAATACTATCCTTCACTTCTGCTTGGTCCTGGCACTGGTTTGACCCAAATACATTACCAAAGGGCTTCCTTTTGCTCTGGCTTCTAGCCCAGAATCAGCAGCTTACAGAGATGCTTTGGCCCACTGCCTCCTTCTTTGCAGAAAAACCTTTTGTGTGAGAGGACACGTGCAAGAAACAGCCCTGCTCTACCTTGGTAAGTCCACTTACAAAGAAAATAATTCACTGTCTAATTATGACAGAATTACTGAGATTTTGCAGCCCAGGAAAGCTGTGGACCCAGATTTGGAGATGTAGGCATTATCTGCCATTGTTCTACAATTCATATAGTTATTCATATGGTTATGTAAGTCGGTGTAAAAATACCAGCAAGACACAGTATCTTTCAACATCTGTCCACAGCTCCAGCCCTTGAACGTAAAGTCTAACAAGGGCAAATGTGGAGCTGGCCAGCAGTTATTAATCACAGGGCAGACGATGAATGCTAAGCCATTCTTTACACACGGAAAACAACCTTTAACCACTTGGTAAGTGACTGTCAAACCAAAAAGAAAAGAGTTGCGAGCTACACAAGTTACCGGTCTTTCCAGGGAACTCCACAGGCCCAATCCACTTGAAGGCTGGTTTGCGTCCTCGTTCCTCCGTGACATGAACTTTCTTGATCAAGCCTAGGCTGGTGAGAACATTGGCAATATCATACAGTCTTCGTACCTTTGCTAACAAGAAAGGGCAGAAATAGTCAAGACAGTCATGTTTACAATGCATACAGTACATATTTACACAGTAATTTCATTCCAGGATATCACCACAGCTTTCATAGATGAGGTGGGTAAAATCAAATTGGGATGGACTTAAGCCACCTCCTATGAAGCCTGCCATGCCAGCTCCCATCTGCTTGTCACTGCTTCTTCGTATCTTAGGTTCTTATCCATCTTAGCTGCTCAGCTTCAAGCTCACTTACCTCACTTTGATGGAAAAGGGTTAGGGAGTGATTACATCATGAGCTTGCCCAGAAAGGGCAGCTACCTCCACATGAGGTAAAAACAAGCACATGGGAGCAAGAGGCACATGAGTGCACAGCTGATCACAAGAGGACCCATACTTATCATCTAAAAATGTAACAGTCTTAGAAAAATCTCTGTGACTCCAGTAAATAATATGCTTGAGCTGAATATGATACCCACAGATTGTCCAGCTAAACTTCTTACATCCCTCCTGGTATTTGGCAGAGAATTTTAAGACTGAAGTGCAAGTACTTTATTTTAAAAGTACTTTAAAGACTTAAAATAAAAGTCTTTATTTTAGAAGAATTATTTACTAATGCTGAGTTTTTCCATGTTGTCCAAGGGATCAAAGTAATAATCCCCACTAACTGAAAAGCAAACTGTGCCATCCAGCTGTGAAAGATTTCTGGTGTAAAAAGGAGAAGTAACACATTTCTGCAGAGAAAAAAATGAATTCCATTAAATTAAACCACATGTTTCATTTCAGTAAGTTTTGAAATGTCATTCAGAATGGTACAGGAAACAGGGTTAAAGTATGAAAAAAAATTCAAACAAAAAAAAAGATTTTTCTTCATTCTGAATCTAAAACTTGGAGATAATAGTCAAACTGACTCTTCCCCACCCCAAGCTCTGTTTTCACAAACTGGCGTTTACAATTAAAAAAAAACCCCAAACCGTATTTCAGCAAAAGATTCTTGACCTGCTCTTGCTGTTACCTACTGGTGTCAGTCCAAACATGCCCGTTTTCTTTACTGACTGATTGATTTGCTTTTCAATAGCCAGCTTACTTTTAAATTTGCTGTGGTCCACTGTATCCTGGGTCTCTTCTATCAGTATCTTTGCTGCGATGTCCAGAGTGACTATCTTGGTCTTGGAGACAAGGAACAGCATGACAAACTTTTGGCTCATAATCCGCAACGACTTGTCCTTTCTGCTGTTTGCAGATGCTGTGTTACAAATAATACCCAAGCCTCTTAGCATATGTCATCCACCACAGCCAGAAAACTAGCAAGTAGGTTTCTCACACACAAAAGGGGTAAAGTATTTCCTTGTCAGGAAGCAGAAATCTTTTGAAAGGCAGCAAATAACTGAGTAATGCAAAGAGAAGTCTCTCTTCAAAAGGCAATAAAAATTAAAGCTTGGAGAAATAGCTTTTAGAAAGTCAGATTCCAAAGCTGATTCTATGTTACATTACACGTTTTGTGCCACTATAATTTTGTGACTCCAAAGGACTTTGTAACTTAAAACACTGTATTACATGGGCAGCATGCAAAGAGTAGACAAATGGAAGATGGCACCTTCTGTCAGGATAAAGCATTTAATGTCAGATACAGGTGGGAAATGAAGAACTGAAGTGTCTGGCATAAGTTCCTGCCAGTCTGTAGGACAGAGAGAAAAATCCATCCTGAGAACTATGCTAGGGACAGGATAGAAGGAAGGATTCTGTCAACTCTGTGGTGAATTCAGCAGCTTTTTGAAAAGAATAATTTTTTATTATTTAATTTAAAAGCAAAGCAAGGGGAAAAGTCACATAGTAAACTGGAGAAAGAGACTTGTGTCTGTGTATCACATCATACACATCAGTTATCTTACCAGAGGTGCAATCTGGTTCTGAAAAGTCCAGTAACGGTCTGTCTTGAGAATCTGGAATAGTTTCCTTTTTCCGTTCTCCAAATTTGTACTCCAAGTCCTGCTCCTTGTGCTGGAAGAAGGTCATTAGCTCTCCATACTGCAGCTCTCCTGCTTCCTGAAGTGTTTTCAGAGTTTGACTGAGGTTGTGCCGGCCATGCCAACAGTACTGGTTCTTGGCCACACGGCTAACCAAGTGCAATGACTCCAAGACGTTCACTATATCGTAAATTCGTCTCCGCTCAACTCCTGTTTTAAGAGGGGGAAATAAAAAAAACATAGATGCTCATCTAGTTTTAATGTGCTCTTCAGCAGAAGCGGAACAGAGAACAGGCTAGGCTGTTCTCTAATACTGAGTGTTCACAACACATTTTTCACTGTTCATCTGGACACATTACATTAGACCCATCCAAATTTGCACAATTAAGAACTGACTTATGTATGGCCAGCCCCATCGTGTGATAATCTTTGTCTGTTTTCTTAACTGCCGGCCCAGCCATAGCTTCAGCTTAAAGCATCTACACTGTGTTTAGAAGAACTGATTGCAGTCTGCCAAGCCCCACTCACTCAGACCTAACCAGACTGCCCTGAGGTTTTAAAAGCACTTTGGCCCTTCTAGTCAGAGAGCTTCAGGGCTCAGACACATACCTGTACACAAGCTTGTGTGTAACAGAGGGCAGGAAAGGGTCTGAGCCTGGCACTGACACAGGGTAGACACAAAGCCCACTCCCACGGGAACCAGTGGGACCATGGTCCTCCACCTGCATTTCCCATGGCACAATTACTTGCTAAGCACGTACCAAGCAAAGGAGCATCAAAGGATTCACAAGGTGCAAAGCAGTGGAGAATGAGACCCACTGTTCCCAAATGCAGCAGAAACGAGTCCTTTTTGCTGGCTGGGTCTGCACCAACAGGAAATCTATGAAATATGTCCAACTTGGGTTCAGCCTGACTGACATGAGCAAGGTTGGGGACTGAATATGAACAGGCTGGTGGCTCTGCTCACTGTCCCAAGTGCTCACGTCCAGCACTGTTTGAAGCATGGCTGTTACATGTAACACAGTGCACTATACACTGGTGACATCATCTGTGCCAGAAGTCCCATAACGGTTAACATCAGCTGAGCAGAACAAGTGCTAGCCAAGGGGAAAGGTTTTGAAAGACTTCCCTGTGGAAGGCAAGGCCTTGATGCATCTGTTTACCCATCTGGAGAATATGGATAATACCTACCAGCCTCAAACGGATATTGGGATAAACAATTAATGAGTATTTCCAAGCGTGTGGAGATCTTGGAGTGAAACATACACCAGAAAAACAAGAGTGCTACACATATCCTGGTGTCTGTCAGGCACCAGCAGCATAGCCTCCTTTGTGGTCTTTCCATAGGTCTTCAGTGAACAAAGCAATATACATTAGTAGCAAAAGCTGTATTGCAACCGTCATTAGTTACACAGAGAGCAGCAACATCATCAGTGAAAAATTTAGTGGTCCCTGAAGCAACTGGATAGAGGCAAGCAAGGAAGTGAAAACCAAAGAGACAGGAACAAATGCACCCCCTTCTGGGAGGTAAAATCCCCAACAGTAAGTTTTAAAACAAAGTTTCTAGTATTTAGGAAAGCAAGGTAACGCCACTCCCAACACAGAATAAAGCTCTACTCATGTTCAGCTGTACAAGGTTGGAGCATGAGCATCACATGCAAACACAGAAAGGAGTAACTGCAAAATCTAAAAGAACAATTTGTTTAAAAAGTAATTTATTTAACTATTTACTTCACCTGAATTCTCTCCTATTTCCACTTCCCATTAACAAAGCAAATAAATGAGTATTTCAAGGACTTTCTTACCAGAGTCACAGAGGACATCACTCTTCTGTTCTCTTTCTTTCGAAAACAGACACATTTCATTTTTGCTACCTCTTTTCTGTAAAATACCTGAGTTCTAAAAGTAGATACAATATTTATTTAGTTTAAGTCTAATTTTGTAAAGCCCTTCCTAGCTAAGAGACAACCTCTCCAAGGACCTCGATCTTTTTGTTATTGGTGTGACCTGGCTGAGTCCTCTCTCACAAGTTTTAATACTTCTCTCAGATTTTTCATTAATCTTTTAGCTAAGACCAAACCTAACAGCAGACCCAGCAAATAGCCTACTCGATACCCTCTTGCCACCTCAATATAACGCATTTTCTCATTCTACTCTTGCAGGTCTCCTGGTAACCTCCCCTCACAAGACAATATTTAAAGCTAATATAACCTTGATGAACCATGAGATCTTGGAAGATATAATGTCAGGCACATTACTGAAGTCAGGCAGTGAAGCCAACTGATTTCCTACACCTACTAGTTTGCAATTGTTTCCCCAGACATTCCATTTTGACAAAATTTGTTGTTTGTAAGTCCTCCTTCAGAGGGTTTGTAACTCATAACTCCTTCAGTGCTCAGCAAATTGAAAATTTAAGAAAGCAACAGAGTTGATAAACAGACAGATCTGGGTAGTAAAAAGTCAGAAAGTAGATTTCAAAATGGTAGCACTATCAAGCAGTAAAGACACTTAGGAATATTAGGCATTTCCAACTCTTGATTAGTATGATTAGAAGAACATCCAGACCCAGGGAAAGGCAGACCGTGAATGTATTCTGTAAGAAGGATGATCTTTTGAAGGCCCTCCTGTTGGGTTACTCCAGGTGATCAGTTACCCCATTTTTGCAGGTATACATACCAAGAATTGAAGCCACTTCATCCAAAGAAATAGTAGTTTTTTCAGTTGACAATGGATAACTTGGATAGCGAGCTAGAAACTTTTGGCACAAGAGTCCTAAGCTTTTCTGTTTTCTGCTGGGCCTCTGCTTTTCAAATTCATCAACCGTGCAGTCGTCTACCATATCATACTGTTAAAAAATAAATGTTAACCCTTTAGTGCAGAGCTTTAGCAGCAAGGCATAGCCAAGTGAGGGATATGTCAAATGTTAGCAATATTTAAGCTCAGACTTTCTAATAAGGAAAAAAACCCATGGACTCCTTGCAAGCACCAGAGTACTTGGGTGACACACTTTTGCTTGCAAGCTCTTTTTAGTTAACCACACAGAAAAACTCTTATCTGCGAGATCATACAATAATGGTTATGCATAAGGAAACAAAACAGTAAGACCAACCACCCAAGACTAGCAGATGGTAAGATCCTACTTGGCAGAAATATTTCTTTTTGAGAGGAGGAGGAATATTCCCTCAAACACCTCTGGATCTAATAAACCAGAAGATATACAAGCCATCAAAGAGTTCCTGCAACACCTCTTTCAAGAGATTTTACTGCCCTTTACAGTGCCTCTATAACTTTAAGAAACTGGGAGTTGGGGAGGGAGGGGGACGATGCTAAGAAACTATAAAAGGCACCACCCAGTCTCTGAACCTTAACCTCAGTCAAGCTGTTAGCTTAAGTGAACTCTGTAGGATGACCTGAATATGGTCTTTCTGTCCCTGCAGGGAAAAAAGAAAATAATAAAACTGTGACGGCAAGAATGTATGAAGAGGTATGTTTATTTATTACAAAATGAGAATCAGGGAGGTGTTTTTTCTGCACTGGTAACTTTGGGGTTTTGCTTCTGTGTCAAAAAAAGGAGGGAAAAAAATATAATCTTGCCCTCTGGCAAAGAAAAGCTGAGAGTGGTGGCAGCTGTTGAAACCCACGTTTCCTTGCTTATGAGATCTTAACTGTCCTTTGCTGGTTGTGACTAAGTGACCTTGTGGCAGGCTGTTGCTCTGATTGAATTCTTTGAGTTTTATATGGTATGGAAATAGCAGTATTCTTACAGTAACACTTTTACATCTTTTGTAAATTAACTTTCTGTGTGGAGAAAAGTATTAAGTATAAGTTTTATTAACTAGAAGATATTTGAACTCTTTATAGTAGCCACGCCAAAAATGCGATATGATCTTAGCAGGCTTGGAGTGGTAATGAACTAACATTTAACGTTGACTATTTTTTACTTACTGGAAGCAATGTTAGGAATTATCTTTAGAAAACTGTTTGTTCCTTTATGACTATCTAAGCTGGAGAATTCTTCAGACTACCATCACTGTAGATGCTGTAAAATCTACACTTGTAGAGTGACCTGCACCTATCAAATGATGCTTCTCAGCAGGAGGACCCCAGAACTATCTTCTTCTCACTGATGTCACCAAGGAAGGATATTCTATAAGAAATAATCCAGAAGAGGGAAAGCAGTGGTTGGAACAACAAAAAAAAAAAGTCTGAAGGAGGAAAACTGTAATGATACTTAATTACATCCTGACATCATCCTCTCCACTTCCTAAAGCAAGGACAGGGATCAGCCCCCACATTGCCTGAGCCTTGGCAAGTAAAAGTCTTCCTAACACTTAAGCATGTTGTCTGACTACTAGCTCGGCGGCTGAGGTGGAAAGGGGGAGAAAGGTTTCAACTGACCGCTCTGATGGGCTGTTGTGGACAAGGTATAGGATTTCAAAAGTATACAGAAAAATATGCCTTTTCATTGTCGAATTGCTTTTGAAAATGCTGCCTGTCATAATGATCTGGCAATTTTCTTTCTAATGCAGTTCAGAAAATAGCATCAGAAGTAATTAAATTGGGGAAAATGACACATTTAAGCTCTACTTCCTTCACTGTCCTTTTAAGTAATATTCAGGCTGTTGAGGGGTCTCAGGTCAGTTACTAGTAAGACAGTTACTTTTAGTCTTTGAAAGTTCTGCTACTCAGTCAGTGCTGTGTAGGCAACTGTCCTTGGGAATGTTTTACAATTCTGCAGTTTTCCATAAGAAGCAAAGGACCAATTGGAAGAAAACTGAGGCACAACTTAAGGAAGGTCTGAGTCCTAACTGAACATAAGTTAACCATGTTCTGAGTCTCACCTGTAACGAATCAGGTGTGTCACTCTGCTCACTGTTTTCTATGGGTCTGAAGAGCTCTTTCTTCTTTTCCCTGTCCCTCATGTCAGGGCTAGCAGCACTAACAAGCATCTTCAGGTTAGCAGTGGGGGTCCAGGGATCAGGCTGAGGTCTGTCGATGAGCTTAACAGGTGTAATTGGATTTCTTTCTGGGGTGCAGCTTTTTTGCTTTGATAAATCAACTGGTTCATTCTTAATGGGAGTCTTTGGTGCCATCCTGGATCGATCAAATATATTTTCCTATTAAAACCAAAAAGTTCTTTAGACACAACAGGAAAGAAAACAGTCCAGCAATCAATTTCATTGTTCTTACAAAGGTAATTGTAGTGACTCATGCCTTGGCACTCATAGCTATATTTAGCACAGTTCTTCTGCCTTTGTTGGAAGTGGTAAAATACTCTACATGCTAGCGTACTGGAGGTAGTGTGTATGAGATACCACCCTGAATTACAGAACCTGTGGTCAACCAGTCAAACTTATGGCCTATCAGGCTTTTGAACTCTGACTGTTATTACACAAACATAAATCACCAAATTGGATTAAAACTGAAATAATGCATTGGTCACATTACACTTAGCAAAACAGGGTGTTCTGCTTGAAAGGTCCCCAGTGAAATGCCATGCTGGGGATGCAGCTCAGACTGTCATAAAATGTCAAACTAAAGCGGATGTCACTTCATGTGCAAGTGAAGCAAGCTTTGCATCTGCACTGTCTGCTGCTCAAAACAATGAAGAAAATCTCCATAACTGCATTCCTTGACTACGGCTAAGAGCTGCTAGAAGGAAAAGTTTAATTCATCAGCTGATTTTTATCATTCTTTGAATGAAGCTCAAGTCCCTCCAGTCCCTAGCTGCAATCAAACTTTTTTCATATTTCATCTTCAGGTCCAATTTTTCTCCTTCCTTTTACTGCAAGAATGATCACCACAGACCAACTAATTTCAAGGGACTGACTGAAAAAAAGCATCAATGGTATCCTTGAGCCAAGACATCTGTTTCTGAGCAACAAGAGACACTACTTCCCTCTTGCCTGTTAGTCCAAATAGCTAATGAAGATTAAAGGAATGAAGTAAACAGGATGCCATACTGGCTTTCTTTGCAGGATATAAAAAAATTGAGGTCCAGTTATCCTAAACCTGGCACAGAGCAGGACTTCCAGAAAGGCCCATGCAGAAAGTTGTACTGTTGCTTTTTGCCCAGGGAGATCAATGATCTTAGATAGTCCAGCTATCACTTAATTCTCCTTAATACCCTATAAACAGGATAATGTGGTTTTTTGGAACTCTAGCTAATATTGCTCAGTGGTTTCTAAATTTAGTCCCCTGAAATGGTTGCATGCACCTTGAGTGAAGTGAGAGAGAGAAAGCAGCCAAATTATCATCAGAAAGCTAGCAAAGCTTATAACTTGCTGGAATTGGGAGTGAAGCCTTCAGAACCACAGCAAACTGATTTTAAACTATAAATCAGGCTTGAAGTTGTTTGTTCTTCAGCCTAGCTGTGGCTTTTTTGGTGTTGGTCTCAATCTGAGCAGGTCTTCTTGCTCAGACTAACATTTTTTTCAAAATGAGTTTTAAAAATCTGACATGGCAACTTTAAGACCAGATATGGTTATTAAGTATTTTATTTTGTGCTGCAAGAAGTCCAATTCTGAAACGGAATACAGTCTGGAGGAAAACGTTAAGTTACTGTTGGTCTGCTGTAAGAACTGTCCCAAGTTAAGTTTTGCTGTTTATTTGGAGCAATTCAGCTATCACTAGCTGATATAGATATTTAAATAGGTGATTCCAAATATCAGCCTAGGTAGACAGTAGAAAGAAGTTCTAGTAACAACTGGGGCTGGCTTTTACCAGGAGCAGTTCTGTAGCATTCAAACTGGAAATGAATTTGGCACATTGAAAGCATTGTGCTCTGAGCACTGATGGTGAAGGCTTCTGCATACATTCACCTATGAATTACACAAAAGGATGTAATAAATATATCTCTTTTTACAATTAACGGTTAGCCAGTTGTAACTAACTCCACTGTGATAAATAGGGGTCAATTTAGAGGCCATGGTACTTCTCGGAATATATGTTCACATACTGTTGGCACTCAATATATTCTTGCAATTTCACATCTGGCAGTGAATCAACACTTCATCTGTAATGGAGAAAGTCTACCTTCCCCTCAAGTTCCTGTTCACTACAGCTGGTGCTAATGGAACTGCAGTGAAGGCAGCTGAAGCAACCTGCTGTTCCACTACCTCAAATTTTCATGTTTGTGCAAATATCACAATGAAAAAAGTGGTGGAACTACACAAGAAGTACATGTCTACTACCAACCTTTCAGATCTTCATTTCTTGAATGTCATAATTGCCAACTAAGCTAAGAAATGCTTTTACCCCCTCTTCCCTTTTTTTTCAGTAGCTGCAATGCTCTATGAACTCCTAGCTGTATTCCACAAAACCGCAAGGGCAGCTGGTAGAAGTACAAGATTTGCCTTGATCCAAGCAGAGATGGCTTACCAAGTACAAGAGGACAGGAAAGACTGGCTCAATGAACTTAGTGTGTCAGCAGGAACTGAAACAAATATCTGAGATAATAGGAACTGAGTCTGAGAAGAACTATGTGATCGTTGGAGGACTCAGGTTGAGCATGGACAGCAGGTCATGAACTGGGTCTAGTTCAGGAGACATTACTGAGCAAGGTATGCCTGAGGCTAGGTATCCTGTCTCCTGGCTGGTGAGGCAGGAGAGGAACAATAAGCTTGTTCCTTGCTGAGTGGCACTGCCTAGCCTCTTGACCTGGGAACACCAGGGTATGGTTACAGGTATACTTTTCCAGGCCAGAAGGCAAGCATAGTGGACATGTGCATCAGCACGCTCAGACTGCTGCTAAATAATACGACTATACTATTCTCACACCATGTCAAGCCTGGTGTTGCTTAGCTTTTGAACGGTGTACAAAAGTCTTCTCCACTTTACCCAACGGTAGCCACTGGGATGCTCGACATCGCCTAGGGAGTTTTGCTCCTTAAGCGAAAGCTAAAAAACTGTTTCCCTGAGAATTATGCCAGAGTGTAAGCACTTCACTTACTGACACCGGTGGCGACTCACGGTTCTTCTAGTAGATTGTCTTTTTGTCTTAAGGGTAGCGTCAGACACCCCTGTGCTCCAGGTACCGACAGGTAAGATGCTGCTGGACAGACCAGTTGCCCTGGTCCCGCGGGCAGCCCTCCAAACGCTGCCATGGGGACTGAGAGGGACACGATCCGGGGGGCACACGCCGGCCCGGCCCGCCTCCAAGCCCCCCACTCCCCCGGGCCAGGGTTCCGCCCCCCACCAGCCTCCCCCCGACGGGGGGGGCAAACCCTCTGCGGTCACAGCCGCCCCCCCCGATCTTCCCGCTGCCCCCGGGCCGGGAGCGGTGCGCTGCTCCGCACCGGGAGAGCCGGATTAACGTGTGAGGGGGCCAGTCCCTCCCCCCCGCCCTCCCCGCTCACCTTCTGGGCCGCCTCAGCGCGGCCCCTCCGCCCCGGCCGGCCGCTCGCCAGGTCCCTCAGGGTCAGGACGCTCACCTCCATCTGCAAAGCGAGAAAACCCCCTTTTAGCCCGGTCCTTAAAGACGAGCCGCTCCCGCCCCGGGGCAGCGCTCTCCCCTCCCCGGCGGGACGGGAGGGGAGCGCGGCAGATCGGGGCTAGGTTCCCGGGGAGGAGGAGGAGGAGGCGGGGGGGGGGGGGGGAGGCCGCCCCGGCCCCTGCGGCGGCGGGAGGCTCCGCGCCCTCACCTCGGCGGGCGGCCCGGCGGGCGGACGGACGGACGGACAGGAGAGAGGGAGGGAGGGGAGGGGGACTCTTACCGCTCCCCCCAGGCGCCCTACAGACATCGCTTTACAATCCGGCCAATCAGACGCTGCCCGCCGGGGAGCCCCGACCGAGCGGCCGGCCAATCAGAGCGCCGGGCAGGAGGCGCGCGGCAGCGGGGCGCGGGACGGGGCTCCCGCCCGCGCGGGGCCGCTTCGCTCCTTTTCTTCGCGCGGTCGCCGGCGGCCCTCCCCCTCCTCCCCCTCGTCTTCCTCCTCCTCCTCCTCCTCCTCCTTCCCCCTCACCCCGCTCCCGCCGCCGGGCCGCCAGCGCGAGGCGGGCCGTTGGCCGGCGGGAAAGGGCCGCCGGAGGGGTGAGGGGGGAGGGCGGAGCAGGTGGGGCGTCTCTGACAGGGAGGGGTGCGGGCTCCCCCCGGGCTGCTGTGGGGGCCGGTCTGTGGCTGAGGGGCTGATTCCTGACAGGAAAGTGGTGGTGGGGACGACGGGGACCGTCTTTCCCGGCGCCTTCTTGCATCAGTCCTTAAAATCTGTGAGGGGGGGAGGAAGGGCTGAGGCGGCTGCAGGCTCCGCGGCTCGGGGAAGGCGCCGTCGGGTTGGGTGGCGGCTCGGGTGGAGAGCGGCAGCCCCCGGGCCGTGGGGTCGATGCCGCGGCTCCCCTCAGCGGGGGCGGACAAGGCGGCGGGGTGGGCGCTCCTTCCCGGGGTGGTCGGGACGGGGCCCGGGCTGCCGGCAGCTCCCCTCGGGAGGTGTGTGCGGGCAGCCCCCAGCGCAGACCCGGGCGTCCTGAGCACGGGGTGTGATTCTTCACGGTCGTCCCCTCAAACGAGTGGGCTGCCGGGGAGAGAAAGGGAGCAGGGGCTCCGGGGAGAAACTTTTCACGAGCCCCGAGTCAGGCTGCTCTGTGGGTTGCCCTCCCTTGGTACCTCACAGCGTACCGAGATGAGGGAAGAGAGCCTTGTCCAAAGTTAAGGCGTCAGATCCAGGCAGCCTGTGAGGCTGTGCAGTGGTGAGTTTTCAGTTGGCCCTCTTTTGACTGTGGAGGCACAACACTAAAAAAAATGATAGAAAAATTGTCAAAATAATAGCTTGCTGCTATGCAGAACTACTTCAGAGTTGAAAGTGATTGCTCTAAGCTCGAGACTCTTTCTGGAGAAATTTCCTCTGTGCAGTGTAATTAATTTTGCTTATTAAATTGAGTTTGTACTTAAGATTTTTTGTTGTTGATATGCTAATGATAGACACGCTGCTGCATTATTCCTGTCTTGTTTTGTCGTAGGAGGATTTCCTTCTCAAATCACTCATGAGTTAGTAACGAGTTGTCACAGAAGAAAAACTGCAGTACACAGTTCTGATAATTTCTAAAAATATTTGTTAATTTTTGAGGAACAGAAAAAGTCAGTTATTTCAATAGGAATGTAGATAATGGGTGGACATTAAGTTACTTCTTTAATTTATTTGCTCTTAACCTGCTGATTTTTAATTTTCAGCAAGTTCCAGTACACCACAGTTTGTTGAAGGGAATGAAATATAAACTCTCAGAGAACCTCTTTTTAATAAAAAAAAAAAATTTAAAAAAAAGCCCTTTATGCTTTTAAGTCTTGGTCTTTCTATTGCCTAGAGGAAAATTAATTCCATAATCGCAAAGTATGTCTCTCAGTATGTATTTGCAGTTAGTTATATAGAAAGAGACATTTCTAATGAGGAAGCTATTACTACTGCACTCACCCACAGGAACTCTGAAAACAGACTCATGAGAATCGTCAGTCATGGAAAATCTAAACAAGAATCTTGCGTCATAGACTGACGTGCCCAGGCATGAACTCTAGGCCGAGGTAAAGAAGTGAGAAGAGAGTTTAGCAGCAGAGAACCTGCTTGTATGCTGCACACCCGGTGATACAAAATTGCCACCTGGCCCCTTTAGTCCTCTACTTAAACTAAAAAGACATAGAAAAATATGTTCTCAGATCTTTGTCTTAGATCTACCACAGGCAATCGTGTATGCGTTGCCAATTCATAACATCTATGATAAGGTATTACATGCTGTGAAAGTTTAGTAGGTCTAACTGCACTTGCAGCTCTAGTACAGAGACTTTCTGCTTAAGAGCTTAATGGTGGTCAGGACCTTAATATTGGGGTCACTTGCTGAAATACTATGGCCTGTGCACATAGAAGGTCATTTGATCATTACAATGATTGCTTCTGGCCTTAGAAATCTGGTCATTTATAAGTGATTAAGCAGGATATCTGTAGGTTGGCATGAGACCCGGGAGGCCTAAGTCCAGATACCTGTCAACATCAACTACAGGCTATGTAGGCAATGCGGCACATCTAGTGGAAATGTTACTGACTCGTAATACCATCATTTTACTGCTGGAATGGACCTGGAGCCTTAATCGACACTCAGGACTTGCGGCTTTTCTTACTTTAGGTTAAGGATGTCTCTGAATGTAAATTGCGTTACTACTAAAGCTCTCTACAAGTCATCAAGGGAGAACTAATTTGAATCAAGTTTGACACCTTCATTTAATTTTGCTGACGTTTTACGTGCGCAGTATTCTTGGCAGCTGAACTGCTTACTGCTTGAAGGAAGCTGACTGGAATTATGTAATGGCTCTGTTCTGGAAAAGCCGCGGTCTGTTAAACATGAGACAAGTGAGTCGGATCTCTGATGGGCTGGAAGCCCAGACCCTTTGCTAGACGAAATTCAGCCCCAGAAGGGGTTGTGGAGCCTAGCATGTGGACGAGAAGCAGAAAAAAAAAAAAAAAAAAAAGAGTCAGAGGGAGAGAGGTGGCACTGCTCTGCTTCAGGGGACTGCTAGAGCCTGCTTTGGCACGGGATACAATAAGGGCGATGAGTTGCGTATATGGACTAAGGTGGGAGAAGTGAGACGAGGCACCAGACGGGCAGCTGTGGGAGCCACAGTGGGTGTGAAGGGACACTGCGTGCTGGTTTAGTCTGAGGAAATGGTGGGGATTTAGGTTGGAGAAGCTCCTTTCATGGGAGGTGTTGGCAGTGATTTGGATACGGTAATTACTCTTCTGTAATATGGAAACAAGAATGTTCAGAATTAATATATTAATCCTAAGCCGTTACACAATGTGAGGAATATATATAACATGAAAAATATACTATATTGTTAGTCAATGCTAATCTTTTCCATAAGATCAATACACAGTATTGCAATGCATTTAATAAGCTAATTCTTTGTTCAGTGAAATAAACAACCAAATCTCCTCTGACAGTGAAATGCAAACCTTAGCTGGTAAACATGTTGTGAGTTAATCAGAACAAAACCGTGACACTACATTCCCTTTCCTGGCTGTAGCAGCTGAAAGAAGCTTGCTGATTATCAGATAAGATGAATTATTGCAGCCATACACACTTATATCATAATAAGCTCCAAGATGATTTTATATCTATCTCTATATCCACAGGTAATCTACTATGACTGGCAGGAAAGAGTTAACAAATTGACTACTAAATTTAAGTACAAGTGCCTGTTCTTGAATGTTTTTGTTGTATAATTGTGTTACAGGACAAAAAAACCCTGTTTGATTATTTACAATTTTGTATGAGTGATACATGGACAAAAATATATATTTTTCTATTTAACATCAATATTATTAAGAATTAAGCATTCCCATTAATTTCCTTCCATTTGTTTCCAGACTTGAAAATACAGTATTTCATGCAAGGTTGAGGTGAAGGTGCCAATTCTTTGTGATAGAAAGCCAATACCTTTGGCAGAGGAAATGGATAAAAACAAACCATATCAATGTATCCAACAATACTTTCCATCACAGAATAGGAAAGAGTTTTGAAGACGTGAGTACCTTTAAACCTGTATGACTTCTTGTAATGCAAAAAATATGACCAAAGACCTAGTAGTTCCTCTCTTGTCTCTCCTCTTCCCAGCTGCCTTTTCCTATGAGCTCAGTTATGCTGGAAAATTATATTTCTTTGTCTGTTTTGGCTGATATTTGAAAGTTCAGCTCAAAAGCTATGAGTGAGGAAGAGACAGATCCCCACACAGGTCAGATTATGAGGTTTTATTTCCATTAAAAGCCAGACTGAGTCACCCAGCTGCTGAGCCATCATGGGATCTGTGGACACCAGCGCTCTCACCAGTGAAGGCAGTGGTGTGCCCGGTGCCGATCGATCGTTTCCCAAGCTGTCTCTGGCTTAGGTGTCATCTCCTCCCTGGGGCGGCTTGGAAGTTCCCCCCTTCAATGTCCTCAGGCTGCCTTGGGCTAGGTGTGTTCTGCACTGCCGTGGGCAGTAGTTGTGACCGTTTGACATTCAAGAACAGCCAGGAGAAGTTGCATTAGAAGTGATTCTATGGACATTCAGCGTCAGTAGCCGTGGCTAAAATACAGAAGCAGGGCTGGGAGTGGGACCTGGCCCCAGCAAGGCCCTTCTCTCACCGTGCTGTGGGGTCGCGTGCTTTTGAAGTTTGCATGCACTGCGATACAGAGCCCCGGCTCTGACAGGGGGGGACAGAGACGGGCCGCAAGTAGACCACAGCTCTTGTGGTGGCTCAGGTAAATGACAGGTGGGGTATACACATTGGAAACCATTCCAGTAGAAGAAGGCATTGAATGAGTCTCCTGTTTTCTGAGTGCTCTAGTTGCTTGACTGCTCTATCGGTATCATTGCTTTGTCCCTTGGCTCTGTCTTATCTGTAAAAAGACTAGGCGATTTCCCTGCATCCAAATGAAGGCAGGCGCTGATGATATTTAACCTGAGGCTACAAGTTGGTAGAAGAGCTTCAGATCTTCGGTATTTCCCATTGCCTAATTCAGGTGCAGCCCTGCTCAGGGTTGCAGATTGACAGGAGCCAGCCAACTGTTTGCCTAGTGGGTAGTATAGGCATGCGCTCCAGCTGGTTCAGGAAATCCCTTCTGGGAGCTGAGTAACTGGCACGGCCATGGCTCTGTCCTTTTATGGGTCTGATCTCAAGCAACCTGCCAAAGGTCACGTCAGGAAGCAGGTAGCTCGCTAAATCACATGTCTCTCTAATCAGCTTTGCACCTGAAAATCACTTCCAGCTGGTGCTTTTACAAAAAGCTGAATCCTTCACAAAGGTAGTGTTACACCCCCAGTGATTATTGCATACTGAAATTAATGGTCAGCTCTGTGTAAAGTTATAATTTCATTACTCTTCTGTGTGGGATATAGTTTGCTTAATGTCCCGTGCCATAAACCTTCTCTACTAGGGCTTCAGGTAAATAACTTTTCAGTAAAAAGAAGTGAACAAATAATCAATGTGTTTAGTGCAAAACAGTTTTAAAATTATTTAAACAATTACTAAAGTATTACATGGTGACACCAGAAGGCCACGATGACAGCTGGTTGAAGCCGTGTCTTCCTGCACACTGTGTAGCATCTTTACCCTGAACAGCCCTCAACCTAAAAGATAAGGGGCTATGGCTATCTTTCAGCTGGTTTCTATATCATAGAGACACAGTGTGCAAACTGTCTTGTCAGGTTACCTTTAGTGAAAAGTGTTTAAGTACCTCTGCTTGGGTTGTTTAGACTCATCCCAAGACGAATCAGGACCTCACAGCATAGGATGCTATTCAGACATGAGATCACACATCTCCCACGCAGCTGCAGTCTCCATTGATTCAAGTTAAATTCTAGAGTTCTTTGTTTCTTCTGTGGAATATCAAGAAAATACTGCTACACAACCATTTCTGCCTAAAATTCACAGAAAAAGATTTGTTGTGTTCTGTAAAACTGTCAGTAGTTTAACTCAAAGAAGGATGCACTTTGTACTGTAACTATTCAAAACTACTCTCTAGGGATCATTTGCTCCTATTTTGTTATACAGAATCGTTCAGCAGCACTAGTTTGCTCTATGGACCTGCTACCTGAAAGTTTAGCTTTTTGAATTGGCAGTGAAATAGAATGCCAAGTATCTTCTTACAGATGAATGGTTTGCCTCCTGATTTCAGTCCAAAACCAGGACAATGGGCCTCCCTCAATCATTTAAAAATTTCTCTTGAGACCAAAAATGGAAAATATGAATTTGAAAAGCAGGCTTTTACCTGGAAATTATGATCATAAATGTAACAGAAGTCCCAATATGACCCCAGTGATGCCCCACCCAGAGAATTCTGTGAGAACGTTTACAGTCAGTGATGCAATCTATCCACAAAATATCTTCCGATGGAGGAACAAAATCAACAGATGGACAGGCACAAAAGAAAAAAGAAAGTCCCATACTTATTAATTTTGAAGCACAGTAGTCCTGGCAAAGACTGCCATACACACTCCTGACTCATTTCATTACTCTGCCCTGTACACTTTGATCTTACATGATTGTCCCTAGATTATAAAGCCAGAGGGACCATTAGATCATCTGGTCTGACCTCCTGTGTGTTGCAGGCCATTAAATTGCATTTCACTACCCTTGTATTGATCCTACGGACTTCTGCTTGGCTAAAGCTCATGTTCCAGAGAAGCATGTGGTATTGATCTGAAGACAAAAAAAGACTGAATCCATCATTTCCACTACTATTTGTTAAAATATTATCCCATTGTCCCTATTAATTTTTTTCCCCTTATTTCTAATTGGATTTTGCCTGGCTTCAGTTTCAAGCCATTGGTTCCTGTTATGCTTTTCTACCCTAACTGCAAGGCCTTTCAAGTATTGCTTTTTCCCATAGCAGTACTGGAACCATAAGCAAGTCACCTTTTGCTCATTTTAACAGATTCAGAATAAGAGCCTTCATTTCTCTCTAAAAGCTGTTTTCTGATGCTCTCAAATGATTTCTGTTTTTCTAACAGCTTCTCCAATTGTCTTCCATGTTTATAAAACCCAGATACTCAAGCTTTATACTTTGTTACTGTACCACTCTCACTAATGCTTTATGCAGCTGCAAAATCATTGCCCACCGCTGATCTGCACTCCCTTAGAAAACTGCATGCAGAAAGATTCCTCTTCAGCAGAAGTAAATTTGAAGCTTGATATGGAGATTTATAATTGCATTCTATTTTGGAGTTCTTAATTTTTCACAAAGCAAATTATCAGACAAAGTGTGTACCAATCAAAGTATTTATTTTGATTTCTTCAGCTGGCCACCCTTCTGTGAAGCTCTTGCTTTTGATAGATTCAGCATTTCAATCAGGATGGAAAAATGTGTTGCAGAAGTTTCCAGACTGCTCTGCTCCTTGCTTCTGATACAGAGACTGCACTATTCCTCCTTATACCTGCACTGCAATGAGAGCTCAGTAATAAATGGTTGTCTGCTGTGGTGTCAAGATCTTTTGAAGTCACTGCTTTGTAGCCCCATAGCTATTCAAAGGAACATGCATTCCCTCTTCCTAAATGAGTAACTTGAGTGTGTACAGATGTTTTCCATTTGCAAAGGGCTCTTCTCATCAAGCAGTCTGGATCTCCAATATGACAACTCTTCTCTTAATTTTTGTCTCTGTTTAAAGTTTGCACCTGCCGAGAAGACAGGCAGGCAGAGCTGTCCATTTACAGTATGTCTTCAAAGCTTGCTGCTTTGGCAAGCTGCCATGCATCAGTGAAACTGTCACAGGACTCACTGCCCATCGACCTAGTATGGAAAGAAGAGCAGTTCCCACTGGACCCTCACATTATGGATGCACTATGCTTAAACAAAACTGGCCTGTCTGGTGCCAGCTCCTAAAGGCACGGCTACCAAAACAGGTAAAGAAAATCACTTTTCAATAAGCAAAAATGGGGAAAATCTCTACTGCCAGCAGGACTGAGGAAGCTCTTAGGTATTGATAAGGAATTGATCAGATCCAAACTTGAAGTTGAAGAGCACCTCAGGCAGACTGCAACCTCTAAGAGTAGAAAGTGGTTGCCAAAAAAGCCTCTGCATAGCGAACACAAAACCCCAGACGTCAGCTTTTCTGGGAAAGAAGGAGACCTGGGTTTTCCACCTGAGCAGTTCCTGCCACCTGGGAAGATACTAGGCTAGAGCCAGGGCCGAAACTGGGCTACCTACCCCATCACCGTCAGCTGTAGCTACTGTCAATAGCTAGCTCTAAACTGATACAAACATATTTGCATGGCCAGTACAGCACAATGCATTTGCTTTATGTAGTGGGAGCCAGAGCTAAAAAACGATTTAGGCACGTAGGGGATGTCAATGCCAGCTTTTAGGTCCTTCACCCTCAGAGTGGAATCTGAAGCTCAGTGCTAGTCACATTCAGCATTTGCAGAGGTAGGTGCCACACCGAAACCTACACCCGATGTGCTGAGTGGGAAGCCCTTTTCACCCAGACAACGGGAGATAAGGACAAGGCTGAGCCCCTAAGCCTGGGTTTCTGAAAGCACCTATCCTGTGTGATAGAGCCTGGTGCAGAAGTCTTCAGAGCAACTGAACTTTGGGGTGAAGTCTTGAACTCAAAAGTGTACATCACACAGACAGTCTGGTGAATACATGCCACAGAATCTGGAAATTTTGGTTTCAGAAGTGTGTTGCCTGGATGTTGAACCCAAGCTGGTGCCATCCGACCCTGCACCCAGGGTAATAAACCCTTTCGGAGAGCAGAAGAGCTTGTCACTATGGTCATGTTTTCAGCCTCCTTCCTTCCATCATGGGTGGAGTAGTAGTCAGAGCTACTGTTCCTTATGTCACTTCTCTTTCTTCCTTGCCCCAACTCTTCCTTTTTGCCCCAAGGCCACTAGCCAGTTTGCTTGGAGCTGCCCTAGATCTGTTGCCTTGTATGCAGTGGTATCTCTACTGGTTTTCAATATTTTATTTCTTGGACTTCTGAGAAAAGACAGCTCCATGATTCCTCAGGGGACTAATTGCAATCTGGCAGAGCAGTGGTGTTTACTAGCTGGACTGCTTCCACCCAAAAGCATTGCTTCCACACTGTAAGGTGGAGCAATACAGGTGCACTCAAGCAGGGCTGTCCCTGGGGTAATAAACTAGCACTAAGCTGGTTCTGCACAGAGCCATATGATGTGTCTCTACCTGCGGTGAAGTTAGTCTGTAATCCAGATAAATTGCCAATAAGTAACAGAGCAGAGCTGACTATGTATCTGAAGTCCCGTACAACTGCATTTTTAAAAATAATGACACTAAAAGAAAGCTATGCTTCAGCATTGCATTTGATAGATGGTAGGGGCTTATTTGACGTGCAAAGGAATGAAGACATTTAGCACCTTCCAGGAGCAGACCCCGAATCTCTTGGTATTTGTAAGGATTTACTATTATACTTACAATGCACTTCAAGGAAAATAGAAGCCAGCTGATACTTATGGTTGGCACATGAAGGCTGTGATTTAATGAAATTTCCTCCCTGATATGAAAAGAGGCTCTTGGAAGTGGAATAAACTGAAATATCTATGTGTAATGATCCTGTCAGGACTAGAGAACAGGATAACATTGTTATCCTGTAAGTTTTGCGGGATATATTATATTACAAAATGTGTCTTAAAGATTTCTCTAAATATGTTTCCATTTCTCTGAAGTTTGTAAGCCAAGAGTAATATTTTCCTCTTTCTTTAATGTATGAATGTGGATGATTTGGCAGGGGTCAACCAATGCCATAAAATAACATTAGAACCCTAACCTAACAGGGTTTAAAATGCCAATACAGAATGGAGCTATGGTCTCTTTTAAACAAAAACTGAGTACCTTTTGTCTGATGCTCAAGATGTGCCCTACAAGCCTCGCAAATCAACTGGGGAACTGCTAGGAATTTGGTGCATCTTAAGACCTGACTTACTACAACAGCTTGTCAGTCACAGTGCAAGAAGGGATTGGATATGAACCTAGTTTACAAGCCCAGAAAGGCTGCCTACCATCTAGACAGTTGCTCTTTGTGTTTCCCTTTTTCCATTTCTTGCTTCAGTACCCTATATGGAAAATCAGGGGAAATTATCCTCTCTCATCAACCAGTCAAATTTCCTAGTGAACTCTTTTTAAAAATTTTTTAACTTAACAACCAGGTGCTTAAGCCTGATATAGTTCATATGAAACAAATGGGGAATAAGACTTTCTGTTAGAGCCTTTGGAGTGTGTTTTGATCAGTGCTTTACTAGAAAGATCCTCAAACTCACTTACTTATATTCTTTTAGAAAAATACAAACAACACTTCTCTTGGAAGCAGAGATAACATTACCTTGTCTGAAATATAACTCTGGCATATGCCCTATGGGGGAGATGATAGCAAGAAATCGGAGGAAGGACAGAGAAGGAAGTCACTTAGATTGGGTCTGGTCAGGTCTATTGGCTGCAATTAACTGTGTAAACACTCTCAATATCCACTTCCATGTACAGACATTCTGTCAGTTACAGGAAGGATATCAGATGCAGGGAGGTTACCTTGAGCAAAACTGTACCACATCCGTGCCACCCAGAGTTATCATTAACGCTGGTGAGTATAGGGGAAAGTAAGAATGGCCATGTTGGGTTAAGTCAGAAGTCTGCCCTGAGTAGCCCTGTGTCCCACAACAAGCAGTAGCAAACACTTAAGGAAAGTGCATAAAATCAGAATATACAGCAAACGGTCCTTTCCCGGATCATTCCTTCCAGGTTCAGCGCTTTAGTGAACTTCCTGAGAAAGCAGTCGCCTCTGGACTGTCATGTTGAGCGGCCGCCTCTGAACTTAGCCTGCACAAAGTCCCTTTTGAACTCTCCTGCACTTTTGGCCACCTCAGTGTTCCGGGGTGACAAGTTCCACAATGTAATTACACAGCGTGGAAAGTACTTTGCTTTGAAATATGCTGCCTGACTGAGTATAAAGGTTTTCTTTACATTAAGCTGTATGTTAAAACAGTAAAAATGAACAAATGAAAGGTCTGCTGTAGTGTCCCACTATAGGATTGATCTCCAAGTGTGTTAATGCTACCAGTTGATTTGCAGGTGTAAATGGCGTATTTATGTGGCAGTGCTGGTCTTATTCCCCAGAGCCCTCTAGAGTGTATGAATGAGCTGCTGTGTTTGCGCTGCAGTGTGTGCAATCAGAGGCTTCTGGTTCCTTTGGGAATTCAGTTATAGCGTGAAATTAATCTCTTTCAGCTACTCTGGCAGAGCAGGTGAAAAGTGAAAATAATTATCAAAGCTCTGTGGCCTCTAGTAATTGTGTGAAACCTCTGAATATGCCTGCACTGCAGCTTGCTAACATAGTTTGCAATTGTCTGAAATGACACAGTGCTTAAAATAGGTAACAGCACTGTTTTCCTCTTGAAAGGCTGGAAAGCTGCAAAAACCAGGTAGTCAATCCCACAGCTTTAAAAAGCCACTTATTTTCAGTGCAAGCATTGAATTAATTGCTTATTCAACATAGCCAGTGTCCTCCTGACGTGTCCTGAGTAGCTGGGAATGCAAGTAATCAGGTTTAGTGCAGTGACTGTCTTTTTAGATGGAATAGCAAGAACTGATTTTACTGGTACTGCCTACACTATCAAGGAATAATGCAGTATGTAACCTAGAGAATTGGCACCAAACATTAAATGGAAGCTACAGCTACTTTTTTTTGGCTGAACACCAAGGATGGCTAAATATAAGCTCAGGGCTTACTTTCATTGCTTGGTGAAAATTGTTAATAAT
Source organism: Haliaeetus leucocephalus (assembly GCF_000737465.1). Classification (NCBI taxonomy): domain Eukaryota; kingdom Metazoa; phylum Chordata; class Aves; order Accipitriformes; family Accipitridae; genus Haliaeetus; species Haliaeetus leucocephalus. Next base: position 5,363,305 of record NW_010972587.1, read on the forward strand.
CTAGCCTCTTTACTTAACCCTTCTCACTCACCCAGGAATCAGAATAATTTCCAGAAAAGTCAGTGCCTGCTTTTGCTCTTTTTTTCAGTTAGTCCTTTTTTTTTTTTTTTTTTAAATGTTCAGTACAAATGAGAAACTTAAAGATGCTCAGGAGAGTTGTTAAGGTACTGCCTGTTCTCGCTCAACAAATATGTAAGAAAGTAGTAATGAAAAAATGTTAGCAGATGTATTCTGGCCTTGTTTACAATAGGCTTTGTTCCAGATTAGGCTTGATGGTCCTTTCATTGCTGTATCAACAAAAAATAATAATTACTAGAGCCAGTAAAGTACCTGGATGTCTAAAGCTTGGGAAACTCACCTGAATGGACTCTGGAGTCCACAGTTAGAGGCTCACACTCCTGCCTGGGCAATTAGGTTGTCTTGGAATAATGATTAGACAAACCTGCCCCTGAGACCTGACCTCTGTGCCTTTCAGGAAAATATCATTAACAGCCACTAGGACAGCTTGATATCCAAAATACAGGAGATGTTTTCAGTTTTGCATTTACAACCAGGTTAGGGCCATGGAAGGATGCTTGAAGTACTGGTTGCAGGCCCAGAGGTGAGGCAGGATTTCACATCATCCTGCGGCCAGCTGGATTAAGCTTGTCCCAGGCTCAGCACATCGTGTGCTGAATACCTAATTCTGCCCTTTCTGCAGCAGGACCTTGGTTTTAGGAATTCCACACACAGCCTGGCAATGCCCAAATTCAACCTCAAATTGAGATCTAGCTGGGGTTCAGGCATAGGTGTTGAGCGTTCCCAATTATGTTTCATCTGGGCACTCCTATGTGCTTTGGAGGCATCACACAGAAAAGTATCGAGCAAATTTAGGTTCTTAGGGCACTTGAGGGAAATGCTGAGTGATTTGGAAGAGGAAGTTGCATCCCACTGCCATCTCCTGTGGGACATCTTGGTTACACTCAGTCCGAGAACAGCAGGTATTCTCAAGCATTCGACTTGTACAAAACCATGGCTTTTTGTACAAAACACAGGACAAATGGGTCTGCTGCCACTGGCTGGTGACTGGCGACACTGATTCAACGTCAGAACCTCGTTATCATCGCTAGAGATTGGCAAGAAGTATTGACAGACATGCAATGTCCTTGCTTTGCTCAAGACTTGATAACTCCTCTAGCTGAGGATGGGGAAACACCTCTTTTCTTGTAAAGAGGCTTGTATTATCAGTCTTGCAAACATGTAGATGGATTAGTTAAAGCTTCTGCATTCCCCTGGAAATTGGAAAGCCTGCTAAGGACAAATTATTCAGCAAGTACATGTGCGCATACAGTGAACTTAGCCACATCAATCACAGATGTGCCTAATTGAAGCTCTCAGGGTTTTGCTTTTCTTATGCTGTCTGTGTAGATGTAGTGTGATATGGAGTAAGATTTGATTCATGAGGATGCTCATATTTAGAATGACTGGCTGTCAGTCAGTATCGATTCTGGAAATCAACTGTTGCTGGAACGAATCTGACTTATAGAATAAAAGGTCTAAGTGTATACCTGTCACTACTTATTTGTCCTTCCTGGCCATTTTTATAGGTGTGACACTGGCATCTGAAATGAAAAAGCACGTTAATAGTTCAGAAGTGAAAATAACAGTTGATGTATAGGATGTGGTAAAAAAAAATGCAACGGGCTACCTTCTGTTTGCCAAGTAATTTCAATGAAAGTACATTGATATTCCATCTGTTAACTGAATAAGGTAACTCAAACTGAAGTGTGAAAGGCCCTAGTAGATCAGAGGGAAGGACAGAAGGACAAACCAGCTACTGTGTTTAAGTCCTTTTAAGACTCCTGAAACAGCTTGCGACTCTTTTATTCCTACAGAAAGATCCATGACTCGTACTATGTATGTCACACAGGAAGAGGATAAATTCAGCATGCTGTGGACAAGAACTCTGAGGACTTAAGTGTGAACTTATATCTGGCTGGTATATCTTGCTCGTGCACTCTGGTTTATACTGTCACCAGATTTGAGTTTGGAGATGATGTTGGGTTTTTTGTCCCTTACTGCAGCATGGGATCTTGTTCTCCTGCTGACTTTTCCAGACACTTCCCGCTTCAAAAATTCCTTGCCCTCTTGGGGCTTCCAGTGTTCTGTACTCTACTTGTAGCAAGCCCATGACATACCTTTTCAGATTTTTAATAATGGAAATATTTCCCTTTCAGTAAGTGGATGAGATACCTGTCATTTCAGAGTAGACACTTGGCTTTTGTTCTGTGAGACTCTGAAAGACGCAAGGGATTTGATTCATTGCACAGGACAAGTGTTTGAGAACTTTTCATGTCATTCATGTCTATCTGCCCTATGTGTTGTTATTATTGAGAACAATAATATTGACACAGCTCTTCTAAGTAATGACATTCCCTTTTCTTATGGAAGTACAGTATGTGTTTCTTCAGAGTATTTAAAGAGGCTTTCTCAGAAAGGAGTGTGTTGTGTTACTGTGTTTCACGGGAAACTGCCTTTTATGAGCAACTGGACTTCTCTGCTCAATGTGTTGTTCGATCTAGTCTTGGGCCCAGATTCGGACATCTGATTTTGATCAGCTGGATGTCAGTAGCATAATTAAGTAAAAGGGTATGACTAACTTGATTCAGCTGGGACATTAGTTTTAAATGTACTTGCTATTTCTTGTCAGCTTGACAAAGAAGTGACAGGAAAAGAAAATGGAGATGGAAAGGAAGTTAGATTATTTATGAAACATTTGGTGTGACTGTGCTCAAGGTGTAGTAATTGTCCTTGCTGCTCATTCCAGTCTTTCTGCCCCTTGCCTTTCTGGAGGTCACTATCAGCTAAGCTGTTTGCCTGACGCCTCTTTAAATGTCTGGAATGATTTTGCTTAACAAAACACACTCTCAAATCCAGGTTGTAGTCATTTCATAGTTTCTTTAGCAGACATGCTGGTTTCGGAGTTCCTGTCCCTGGGTACAAAAGGATTACTTCTGACCGGGAGCAGTTGCCTGGCCCAGCTCCCAGTGCAGCTCCATGAGCACTTGACACTCTGGAGAGGGACCAAGTATGTGAAGGTGGGAAGAAGAGAGAAGCAGGAGCTTCTTGGGACAGGATTGCCTCTTACAGGAGACCACAGGCAGCCCAAGGACAGGGCTGGTATCCCATGGATGTTGTTTCTGCCTGCCAAGGAACTGATGATCTTTCCATAGCTCTCCCTCTTCTTCCCATTTCCATTCTGCAGTTCACCAGCACCCTTTTAATGTGCTGATACAGCTTTTTCTGTGGATGCCATGTATGCCAGACCGTAAGATATACCAGACTTTAAAAAATGTCTATTTGTGGCATGGTTTTAATCTGGATCCATTTTTAATCTGGATCATTCTACTGATATGGTTTAGAGCATGACATGCTAAGCAGTTGTCTCAGTGTAACATAGGAGAAGAGTGAAGGAAATAATTTCTGGAGTCCAGAAAGGAGGGACAGAGAGAGGAAAAGTCTTCTAAATTGGCTTTGCAGCAAAAGAAAAAGACAGTAGTGCTCAAACTATCTCCTAGAGAAAAAGCATTAGGGTTTTGTTTTGGCAAGACTTGGCTTAGAAAGCCTTCTCCCTTCAACTGGCACAGCTGAGCAAGCTGCAGACTCCTGTGGGGCATGGGGGTGAGGGACCAGTTGAATCTGGAAGGTGTAACTTGCCTAACCACTTCAGAGGCACAGCCACTATATATAAGCCCAACTTTTTTCCATAGCAGACTATATCTATAATGTGTCTTCACTAGTCTGATGTAGCTGATATTGGTATATGCAAAACTTTTATAAACCTGAAGGAGATTAGGCCTTTTCATGCAGCTTCTTGTACTGCTCAGACAAGCACAGAGCTGCCTGAAAGGATCTTCAGATATTGCTGTGTTAGAGAGGAGTCCTCTCTACCTCTTACCGAAAGATGGTAAGGCTGTGCTGTAATACAGCACCCGTTCCTGCATGATGGGCCAAACACAAGGCTGAATGTGTAGGAAGAAGTGGCAGAGGGTTGGTGTTACAAACCTTTTAAAGAAAATTTCTATCAAGAAGAAAATATTTCCCCACACCTTAGCTATTGTAAAATGCAGACTTGACAGTATTTATCTTTTATCTTGTCTCTAGTATGTCAATATTATGGGTTTGATTCAGCAACTTCTTGAAGAAATTTTATGGCCTGGGGGTTTTGTTACAGTTTTTGTTTTGTTTTCAAACAAAGGAGGTCAAACTAGATGAGCAGAATGGTGCTTTCTGGGGTTGGACTATATGAAAGATTCATTCACTCTTATTCATATTCTCCTTTATAGTCGCAAGGCATAAAATAGCTACCATAGCAAACTTTATTAAAAGGGGAAGGGCTCTCAGAACTGGTCTTGCTCTCCTGTTAACCGTTCGTCGTTCCACAACTTTCAGTTGTAAATTAAATGCAGCATTAAAACCATCCAACATTAATATAAATACCTTGTAGACAAAGTAGCTAATGTTATACCACTTACTGGACCAAAAATACATGTAAGCATTGAAGCCAAAGGCATCTCTAAGGTGTTGGCAGTTTTAGTGGCTTTAAAAATTTCTGCTTAAGTTCTAATCAGCCTTAAGCTCTTCAGGCTCCCAAGGCAGCCATTTGAAACCAAACCAATCTAGTCACCATTCTAGTCAGGTGTGTCAAAACAGCCCTTACTGATGGAGGGTGCATGGAAATTAATATCCAGCAAATGCATTTAAGGTCTTGACTTTGACCCTTCGCATTTCTAAAGCGCTGATGTTATTAAAACAACAAAAGAATACCAGTTGGAAGCAAAATTGTTTGCTTTGGCCCTTTCAGAAAGAGAGTGGCATGTAGCTGCCACATGACTATGAAAGGGTGACCACTTACACTGTTAATTGGTGTCTAGCTAGATCATGCAGTATGTGAACAGTGCCTCTGTAGAAGAGAATTTAAAAACCAAATATCATCATAACAATTATTGGGGAGCCCTGGCTGGGGACACATGAGGTATGGGCTCTTTCATTGCTTCGTTGTGTGACACAGAGGTGGTCACTGCACTGTGCTGTGTGTCAGTCTCTCTCTTTCCAGAGCAAGGAGGAGGATGCTGATCTTGATAAAGCATTTCAGAAATCTGTTTATGAAAATAGCAAGATATTAATACTTAATGATGCATTGTCCTATTTGTGCAACCTGGTACAGGTAAAATTTGGATATCTTGAAGCAAAATCTTCAGTCTGTCAAGGGGAAATGTACCTGGGAAGGCTGCTGCAGAAGAGCTGCCAGACCAGAGGAGCAGCCTGAGCAGAAAGCCTCATACTTCTGCCACATACAGGCTCCTGTGAGCTGTTCAGGTCCTGGTAAGACAATACCTTTCTGCCTGAAAATGACTTGATTTTCATCTCTCTATATTTTGGCACTTGTGTGGCAGTCACTTTGGAAGAGGCATCTGTCATTTCCTCCAGCAGTCTACAAGCCAGAGCTTGTTTTCACAGTCATCTGGTAGATGTTCCCAGCATGAGCAGCAGGTCACCTTCTGTCAAAGAGGAGGCAAGGAGGGAAGGAAAGAGAGACAAAGAAAGAATAATCAATTAGCAAGGCAAAAGGTTAAAGACAGAAAAAAAATAAGCAGGAAAGGAGAAGAGAACAAGGGGTTCCACAAAAAAAGAAGCAAGTAGAAAAAAAGAGTAAGATTAATGGAGGGAGGACAGTGAGTCCTGTTATGCACTTAAAAGGCAAAGCATGCCTGTTCACAATGCCTTTTGCTTTTTTTCGTATGGAAAAGTGGCAGTTGGAGATGGGCAATGAAGTCCATCCCCAAGGAAGATCCCCCCAAAAGCGCCGACCTGCTGCTATCTTAATCACTGCGAACATGACACAACTGATGAAACAGCAGTGCCGTTGCACTTGCCAGGGCAGCCCGCAGGTCTCTTTGCCCAGGATGTCCCACCATCAGGCTTCACCTGCTCTGGTGCACAATGGTGTAAATGGGGCAGAAATGTGCTCGTTTCAAATTATCCAACCTAGTCTGGAGCAGGGGTAGGGATCAGTCTGCCAATGCAGTTGACAAACCTTCAAGGAGACAGAAGAGCAGGTTTCTCTGAACAAGTACAGGCCATTCTTCAAGCTCATTAAATAGATTTGTGTTTTAGCTTAGCTCCCAACAACATAATTTAGCTGGTTTCTGATCTTTGCCATGTGTAAACGTTGTATGAGTTGCTGGTAGTCTAAATTCTGGCTACAAGTAGGGTAAAGTCTATCAGGTTACTGCTTTAGGAAAGCACAGACAGCTAAATGTAATTTCTCTGCTGAGCTTTTTAAAAGCGCCTCATCTCCATTTAATTACAGCCATTCCAAGAAATATAACCCACAGTCCTGAAAGTGTCTTCATCTTTGTAAACTGAATATTCATACCTTTGTTCCAGTGGGCCATTTAGAGGCATGTTGCATAAGGCGCCCTGAACTGAACAGATTTAGTTGCTTGTCATTCCTAAAGACCACGGAAAGTTGTGTTACAACGAAAGATTGCAAGTTTCATATGCTCCCGCACATGCAGTTCTTCACAATATTGTAGCATTATAAAAGCTACTAACTGCATGTCAGGTGTTATAGTAGAGGAAGGTATGTGTCTGGGAGCAGGTAAAGATCCTGGTTGTCCAACCAGGAAGCAAACATGTATATTTGATTTTGTTTGCCAAGAGTCATAAGATCTCTAAGCCCCTGGATGTGCCTGTGGGCACACACTGCCCATCAGCCACCCACAGGACATGGAAGGGGAAGCAGTGAATGTGAGGCAAAGGCAGCATATTGGAGAGGGACAGTAAAACAGGGGAGGTTATAATAATCATTTAAGTGAACAAATTCTAAAGTCCAGAAAAAAATTTTTGCCTGTGTATGGGTCTCATCTTCTGGAGGGACAGTGCTAGCATATGTGTCCACCAGACCATCTTTTTCTCTTCTTCACAACAAGTCATGGTACTATATTCCCCTTCCTAGACACCAGGTCATATTCCACCGTGAGGAAATGGATGCTGTGTAGCAGGGACCATTTAATCTGAAGAGAACTGGGCAGCATGAAGAGGGCACTGTCCAGTGCATGTGGGAAAAGGATGGTCATTGCCTGTGAGTTCCTGGCTGTTGCTGCTGTTGTTCACAGACAGGGGCAGAGAGACCGTAGCAGTAGCTGGAAAGAGCCTGAGGAGGGTGTGAGTGAGCTCAAATGCCAAAATACCTTGGTACAGCTCTGACTGGGCTGATTAGTTAACGTCTGGCAAGAGATTATGCTGAGATATTGGACTTGCATGGATAGGAAGCTTTTCTCCTGGAGGATCTTGAAAAGCTGTGTAGCTGGCAGCCTGCTGGTCATCTCTGCCTTCCCCAGCAGGGTCCCTTCTGCCACTAAAGAGGAAATTTCAAGGGTACTATGTAGCCTCCTGATATTTTATGCTGAGAAGTAGCCCCTGCAGGCACCACACCAGAATTCACAGCCCTGAAAAATAAAAGAGCAGAATATTAATGTCTCCTTCCTAACATTAAGCAGGGACTCTACCAGGAGACTGCAATATGGAGAAGGATTCCCAAGGACTGTTCCAGCTGGGTGCCCCAAACAGTTTGTGGCGGCTAAGTGACTGAGCAGGAGCAGTGGGTGGTTCAAGGTCCTGCCTGACACGCTGGAGCAGTCATCCGCAGCTCAGGATAGACTGTATACAGCTGAAGCCATTCAAGTGTTTATTAAATCCAGAAAGACACTGTCCTTGGGGGGAAGGTGTTGGCAGAAGAAGTAGCAGGGAGCAAAAGGACCGACAACTGGTCCATCAGGCTCCCTCAGGCAAGAGGGACCCTCCAGGAAGTGATGCAGTTTTGACATTTCCTTCAGATTTTGTATTAAGTCCCATAATTGGCGGCTCATGGCTTAGACAAGTGTACTCTTCCCTGGGTAAAAACCTGGCTGGATGGACGAGCCCAGACGGTTGTGGTGAATGGAGTTAAATCCAGTTGGTGGCAGGTCACAAGTGGTGTTCCCCAGGGTTCAGTATTGGGACCAGTTCTGTTTAATATCTTTATTAAAAATCTAGATGAGGGGATCGAGTGCACCCTCAGCAAGTTTGCAGAGGACACCAAGTTGGGTAGGAGTGTTGAGCTGCTGGGGGGTAGGAAAGCTCTACAGAGGGATCTGGACAGGCTGGATCGATGGGCCAAGGCCAATTGTATGAGGTTCAATAAGGCCAAGTGCTGGGTCCTGCACTTTGGTCACAACAACCCCACGCAGCGCTACAGGCTTGGGGAAGAGTGGCTGGAAAGCTGCCTGGCAGAAAAGGACCTGGGGGTGCTGGTCAACAGCTGGTTGAATGTGAACCAGCAGTGTGCCCAGGTGGCCAAGAAGGCCAACGGCATCCTGGCTTGTATCAGAACTAGTGTGGCCAGCAGGAGCAGGGCAGTGATCGTAGCCCTGTACTCGGCACTGGTGAGGCTGCACCTCGAGTCCTGTGTTCAGTTTTGGGCCCCTCACTACGAGAAGGACATGGAGGTGCTGGAGCGTGTCCAGAGAAGGGCAGTGGAGCTGGTGAAGGGTCCAGAGCACAAGTCTGATGAGGAGCGGCTGAGGGACCTGGGGTTGTTTAGTCTGGAGAAAAGGAGGCTGAGGGGAGACCTGATCGCTCTCTACAACTGCCTGAAAGGAGGTTGTAGTGAGGTGGGTGCTGGTCTCTTCTGTCAGGTGGCTGTGGAGATAGGATGAGAGGAAATGGCCTCAAGTTGCGGCAGGGGAGGTTTAGGTTGGGTATTAGGAAAAACTTCTTTACTGAAAGGGTTGTCAGGTATTGGAACAGGCTGCCCAGGGAAGTGGTTGAGTCACCATCCCTGGAGGTATTCAAAAAGCGCATAGACAAGGCACATCAGGACATGGTTTAGTGGACATGGTTGATGGTTGGACTTGAAGGTCTTTTCCAACCTAAATGATTCTATGATTCTATGATTCTATAATATTTGGTCTTTGTCCTGAGTAACTTTTTGTGACAGCCTGTGCTCAAGGAATTATTTGATCTTCATCATCTCTAAAGATAGCTTCCATCTTTCAGAAGAAAGCACAAAAACCAAATCCTAAAACTACCAATGCAAAAATGCAAAGAAAAATCAGACCTTGTGATATATTTGGCAGCCATTTTTGATGTCAGCATTGTGACTCTCAACCTGTTGCTCATCCTGAGCTTTGCCTTCAGCACAGAAATTTCAAAATTGCCTTCTCCCCTGTTACCACTGAGGACAAGAGGACCTTTGCAAATCCTGCCTCTGCTTGTGAACTGCAAGCTGAGCATGCTCAAACTGAGGGAAGTATTGCTCAGAATGAATTACCATGAAACATTTGTGCTCATTCATTGTGTCACTCGAAGAATCTGTTTTACGTGTTTTTTTACATAAAATAGTGTAAGACGTAAAGGGGCCTTGGACAGCAGGTAAGACATGGGCCTTCTCTCCACCCATCCGCGGATGAGATGGACTGCTGCTGCTCTAAGCTCCATACCAGTGGGCTCTCATGTGCTCAGACGCTCCCATTTAGCTCTCTTTCTGGTAAACCCCTGAAGGAAGCCAGTGGTTCAAGTGCAGACTGAATCCTAGCCTGCTAGCTAGATGCCCTGCATTTTCAGGGTAGGCAATAATTTCAAACTGCTCACCAGATCCCTTGCAGAATGGGAGCCACGGGACTGTGACTGTCCTCTGCTGGCTTCTAGGTAGTGGTGATCTCATGTTCTGCCATGCATGGTTCCCTCTGGCTGTGAGGCCCTTCTGCCCACAAAACATACATTTCCCGTGCTCCATATCATTGTTTTTCCTGAGTACCTCCAAAAGCTAGGCTTTTCCTTGATACAGCGGAAAAAAATCCCCAACCAACAGCTATACATTAAAAAAATCCCAAAGATCTATAGTTCATTTTATATGTCATTTTATTATTTGTTACTTAGATGCTTCTTAATCTGATTTTCCCATTTCTGATATTTCCTGCACTGTAAAGTTTGGGGATCATTCTTTGGTTTTGGTCTCTGTAATAGAATTAGACACCTGCCAAAGTGACACAAGTCTATCAAATAGGTGCTAGCATCAAGGGATTTACTGAGCAAAAGAATCCTTAAGCTATACATAAAAACATCAAACGGCTGATCTGGTAAAATATACACTGATTTCAGGGGAAACATTATAGAACTCTTTAGAGCCTTGAGAATGGCCAGACATGAATTATGCTGATATATGTCCACATTACTATTTTATTGAGGAAGATAAGCATAAAACAGGAAAATCAATCATATTCAAGCAATCCAGAACTCCCAAATACCTCTTCAACTGTATTAGGCAAGTATTTTTTATCCATTTATGTAGAAAAATACTTTGGCTTGATCATAAACAAAATAAAAAGTGTCTTTTTATCACTGGTCAATTTAAGCTTTGCTGCAGACATAATGGAACAAAAAGGCACAATAGCCTAAGGCTGCACATTTTCTCTGAGGAGCCAATAATTTCTTTTCTTTGTGCCTGAGTGAATGTTTGTTTTGGGAGGTAAACGTTCTTTTACCTGGAAACAAAATATTTCTCAGTGTCTTGGCTTTGATTTTAATGCTAAACATATTTTTAGGAAGAATGAAGCTAAAAATAACTGTTCTGGAAATAAAAAGAGTCTAACCTTTGAACATTTAGTAATGTGAAATGTGAAAATCTAAATTTGTAGTAAGCTTCAATGTATCTGAGGTGTTTTCTACCAAGAAAACTTTAACAAAACCCCCAAATCTGGCCATTTGAAAAACATATGTAACCCTACTCCAGTTATAGAATTTCAATCTATTTCTAGAGGGAGCTGTGCTATATAATTCCACAGTTCACTAGGATTCTGCTTCTTATTCAAGAACACTCACTGAACCAAAGAAATCTAGGCTTGACTCAAACTAATTAAGCTTGTGAGGATTTACAAACAGCAGTCAAAATCTTGCCAGCAAAATATTCAATGGAAAACAGCGTAGAAGCTCAAACCTCTCTCTGCGAATTGAACAGCTTTCCTTGGAGCTCCAGCTAGGAGTCTGAGGCTTAGGGGATATCTTTGATTTAAAGAGGGATTTTCAGAGCACAAAATGAAAACAAAATGCTTAGGGACCAAAATATTTTATAAACTTTTCCTTGTAGGCTGTGCTGAATGTCTGAAAGTATTAACGGCTGAACAGATGATCAATTTGCAGATGGAAAGCTGAATTGCCTTAACCTGTCCTGTGTATACACTCCTAACTTGGTGCCACAGTAAAGCAAAACATATTAAGCTAAATATATAGGTTTTATTCCTCAGTCGCAATGAGTCAGAAGCATGCAGATGGTTGGTTAAAATCCTTCAGATGATGAGTCAGCTTCTCAGACCACAGCAAATGAGTTGTTCGCAGTTAACTCGAATGCCTGTGATAGTCTGACTGTACGCTTGTTAAACAATGAAAAGCCCAACAGTCTTAATTTTTCATTCTCTGAGCAATAATATTGTACCTGGCACCACATGTACACCACCTGGGTATAACACAGCCCAGTAATGTCCATCAGAGCCTTCATGTCGTCCCATCCTTTCCATTCCTGCCTTCTTTCAGGAAGGCAAAAGCTTGAGTGAGGTGGGAGGGTTTCAGTCTGGCAGATTTGTGTCTTTTTATATTGACACTGAGTCAGCTTGAAGGGTCAGGAGCACATTTAAGGATTAGCGACCCACCCAGCATTAAACTTGCTTGCATTCATGGAACTGTCTCCCCTCCCCGAGTCTGCATGACGTTCACCAGCACACGCTTTTTACTCTACACACCTTTGGTGTGTGCTGGTGAACATCATGCAGACTTGGAGAGGGGAGCCAGTTCCACGAACGCACGCATGGCCAAACCCTCTGTTACAGAATTTAGGCTCTTTGGGATAGATCTGCTTCCTTCGTGTAACTTGTGCTTCTGCTGGGTACAACCCTACTTAATAAAACGCAAACTGGCCCTGTTAGGAAGAAAATATTTACTGAGCTGCACTTGGCTTTCTGAGCTGCATTTTTGTAAACCCAGCTCATTGCTGATCCTGACATGGAGCTTTTCCCACCTGCCCCACATCTCACACAGTGTGCTGCACAGCTGAGTGGTCAGAGATGCTCAGAGAACGATGGAGAGCAGGTTCCAGAGGGTGAACCCACTCCTGCTCAGGACAAATCCCACCAGAGATAATTTTCTGACAGTGAGAAGTAGAAAGGGAGAGGATATGCATGGAGCCGGGCAGCCCAATTCAGTTGCCTGGACAGAGGTGTCCAGTGACCTCTGCAAGAGATGCACGTGGGGCTGCCAGATGTGATATAGAACCTCTGGAAGTGTTGCACCTTACCGGAGAGGCAGCTGGAAGTGGGTTGGAACAGCCTAGGGCATTAGATGCTTCTATTCAGAGAAGTGACTTGAACCCAGGATGCTTCCATTATCTTCAGAAGAATGTGATGGTGGAGAGGCATTGGGACTCTTTCAGTGGTAGGCTCTGTAGGATATGAGCTACGTCAGAAGCTGTAGCACTTACCTGAGCCAATGGGTTCAGTGGTGTATGGCACTGGGAACTCCTCCACTTTCCAGTGAGAAAAGTTCCCTGGCTCTGGGAGCGAGCAGGAAATACCCAGCTCAGGTTTGCCCAGAAAGAAAAGCAGGTGGTGGGGGAAAGGGTCTGCGTCAGAGCTGAGGAGTTTCTGCTGGGAGCGGGAAGAGGAGTCTCAGAGGTAGTTATGGATCCAGGCTGGCAGGAAAGCTTTAACAAATGCAGATCAGTAGGGCCTTGTGTGTTTTCTTCAGCATTTACCTCGACTTGAGCTAGAGGCCACGCAATGCAGAACTCAACTTTCCGTCAAAACCAGTATTTTTTTAGTAAAGCCACAGCAATTGCTGGCTGCCTGGCTTGTGTTAGATGAATTGCTGCCTTGCTGACAGCCGCTGTGGAGGGGTAAAGGATGGCACTGTCATGATGACTGAACATCTTTCTCAGATGCTACTGGAGATCCCAGTCTGCTCTGAAAAGCAGTGTTACATTGGCACCATGACTAAATAGAAGTCGTGGTGAACTATGAGACTCTTGAATAAAAATTTACTCTACCAGCATTTTAGCAAACTCTTCTTCCAGACGTGTATGTTGCTACATTTGGACCTGTTCTATCTTTAGTTATACCTCCACTTGGACAGATAGTGAACCATAAATTTGGATTTAAAAGGACAGATGATCTCATTCTGACAATATTTATTGCCAGCTCCTTACTCCATCATGAAGAAGCAATAGGTTGTGAGTGATTTTTTCTTACTGGAGATAGTCTATGAATTGCAGAGGAGAAATATAAAGAAGACATTTTATCTTAGAATATATTTTCAGATGATACTGATGGATATCCTCTCTTAGAAAATGGACATATTTAAAGAACTTTATAAAACAGGCTATTCCAAAACTGATAAAAAGAATATTAACCAATGAATTGTATGTTATGAAATGCCTTTTTTTTAATTATTTTTATCCCCACTGCATTTTTCCTTCACCAAACCTTGTATCTAACTGTATGTTTCTATTGCACTTTTCAAGACTTCTTCAAATATAGGTCATCTCTGTAAGGTGTTAATTGCCCTCAGCACCAATTACTTTCCCAGTCAATACTTGTAACAATTAATACCGTAGTCCTACACCAGCTCAAGTGTTTCCTGCACAAAGGTGATCCAATCCAGTTCCTACTGAAGTCATTGGCATAGCTTTTTATTGGCATTTCATCAAACCTTTAATTTTATAGAGTTTTTTGGACACTGAAGCTTTCCAGTATCAGGCAAAAGGTGCACAGGGGCCTTATAAAACTGAGTTGTTATTGATGAATAATACTGGAAGACTGCTTGCTAATTACCATTTGTTATTCAGATAGTTTCAGCAGCCAATGGCATATTATTAATCCTGCTTTGAATGATTAAATCTAAAGACGATTCTCTTCAGTGTCCTCTTTCATTGTACAATAAGCTCTATTTGCTGTGTTTAACATAAGCTATTTTTTATCCTGTCTGAAGTATTGAAAAAATTACTAGCTCAGTAATTACTTCAGAATAGGAAATTTCCAGTAAGTCACAGCATTTTATCTTCTGAAAATAAAAATGCAACACCTCTAATCCTTTGTTAGGATATGGCGGTTTATCCCTTCCATTGTTTTTCATTCTGTCTTTTTTGAGGGAGAGTGGAAGTGGGTTTCTATTTGTTTGCTCTTGAAAATAGACGAGAGGATGAGCAGCACTTGACAGAGTCATCTCAGCAGACAGATAACAGGGCCTGTCTATACATATATATGAACCAAAGAAGATGGAATGGATGTCTGCAAAGAAATTTGAAGCACACTTAGTGAGGAATGGTGTGGGATGCTTGCCACTGCTTTATTTTAAACAGAAATTACTCTGCCAAGGTCAACATAATGAATAATGCTGTGTGATTAGCAGCAAAGATAACTGTGAGCAAAGCAGTTTACCCACTGCTGGTGGATGGTGCTTGACAAGCCCTGGGGAAAGGGCAAGGTTCCTAAAGGTCTCTGAATGAACAGACAGCTACTCCTGGAGTCTGAGAGGAGGTGTGTTTCTTGAGGCTAATACACGACAGAGGCGAGGACAGAGAGGTGCAGACAGTATGGCTTGAGTGGAAAGTGCTGGGGGTTCACGCACGGCAGGGTTTTAGGCAACAGGTCCTTGCTTTAACAATAGTATTTTGTTACTAATCACACAGCTATAGCTCCACGAAATCAAGTAGACAGTGTTTACCCACAGTATTTTTTTAACATTTTTTCCCCCCTGGAATACTTTCTGAAGTTTATTCTTCCATACAGTAGATCACTTGCTTACAGAAATGGAAAAGGTAGTTTCGTCTATTTCATCCTTTCAATTTTAAGTTCAGAGATGTGAGGAGAGAATAGGGACCCCAAGACTTTTCAACGTCAAGCTGTCGACCATTGTTTGAAGTAGGAAAACTTGGGTTTCATACCATCATCTGGGATTATGGTTGGGATAAACTGATCCTTGAAGTAGGATGAAATTATCCATGAAGCCTCTAGCAATCCAGTAAGATTTTGTCAAAAAGAATGAAGTTGAGGGAGGGGGGAGGTGTTAAAAAAAAAGTGTAGGGGCTGTGGATATAACAAAAAATGCATTTGCCTGAAGGAGTCAAACATACCTGTTTATAGCAAAGATAGTGTCTACAATACAGAAATTCAACAAATATCTGTAGTGGTTTCATTTGTTGTTCCTTCTTTTTCTGGGTTTTTTTTGGCATTTCACTGTAAAGGAAGGGGGACAGACTGATGATGAGCAAAGTGAAAAAAGTGCCATAATCATTCTGCTCAAACTGTGCAGAATGTGTGTCCCAATGCTTACAAAACATGCTTCTTGTTTTGGGGAGAGAAATCAGTCTTCTGTTAACTTTCATATACAAAGGGAGGTTACCTGTGGTTTAGATTTATTAAATGAAGTTTACACATTGTCTCTACTCCAAGTAGAGACAGTTAAACACCATACTGCTGTTGTACTTTCCCTGGTTATTCACAGATTTAACTCATGTTTCTAACCACTGTTCATAAGGTCGTTTTCTGTGTACTATATGGAGTATATTCAAAGTTCCACTGCTACTCAAGACTTTACAACTAGCCTTAAAATATCTTACTTCAGCAGTGGAACCAGGATAATGTCAAATAACCAGTGCTGCTGGAAGTCCAGGGGTTTATCTTCATCACAGTCATTGTAACAGGCATATGTTACCTCTGTAATAGTCTTCTCTGTTTTTTGAAAGATGGTTCATCCTGGTACCTGTGTGATAATAAACAGCTATAACATAAATACTGCTGTCATGGTTAGACCAACATGATCAGAAAAAAACCAAAACATTTTTTAAACAAACTTTAAGGTAGTAATTTTTCTATTTCCCTTTCCAGTTATTATGAGTTGGGTGGAAAGAAGAAATTTAACCCTCCTGGAGCCAGTTTTTCTTACCTGGTGACTCCAACCCCATCATTTGGACTTCTGACATTGTGCTTTCTACTTGCTAGCAAACCTTGTCATCTCCCACTGTTTACATGTATTAGCAATCAACAAGACCAGACATGAAAATCCAGATAGTAAGGCTTGGCTCAATTACATTTATGACAATACTCTGATTTCCATTTTGAGGCAACATCAGTGTGTTGTTCCTGAC
Organism: Haliaeetus leucocephalus; assembly: GCF_000737465.1. NCBI lineage: Eukaryota > Metazoa > Chordata > Aves > Accipitriformes > Accipitridae > Haliaeetus > Haliaeetus leucocephalus. The sequence goes on from NW_010972587.1 coordinate 5,379,521, forward strand.
TCTGGCCTGCTGTATGTGGTTAGAAGGGTTATATTTGCTTTAGAAAAGGACCCATACACAAGTGTGCTGTGCTTATATTTGATTTGAGTGATGGAAAAAATATGGGGAAAGTCTCATGTAGCAGAAACATTTCTTTTTTTGTTCTTGCACAGTGTCTTTCATCCTTCTTAGAGCTCTGATCAAACCATAAGAGCTGCTGTGTGTATCTATGCTGTATTATTCTTCATACTGCAACCAGGCCAGAGGATGGCGAAGTTCCCTCGTTGCAGCTGTGCCTGATGTATTTCATTCGGTGTTGCCTTCCGCATTCACAAATTATTTGTGGGAGAAGGGACAGAATGGTTCAGAGAATTGCTGAAGAATGAGTGAGCCTCTAGGTTACTGATACAAGCCACCTTCAACTAATAGTTACCAAATGTAATTACCTCCATACGTGTTTTTGACCTATATGGAAGTCAGTTGAAGTTCTCTGTTCCACAGGAGGCTGTCAGCAGAAATGACGGTGACAGTCCAGGCATTTCAATGTGCGAGGACCTACCTCTTGCACTGGGGTCGACCCTCCAGTGCCAGTGTCAGGGCCATTTTTGGATATTAAATCAATATAACACCTGGTGCTGTCTTGTGGCTAGAACGCTTGAGCTGGCTGGTAGTTCAGTCTAGCACCTTACATTGTCTCCAAAATGCATGTAAAGAAGATGCGGACATATTTTTTTCTGATGGAGTCTAAAAATGGCTGATGGTTATCAGAAACCCTTATCATTATTTGGGTGTAAATCGAGAGACACCCAAAGTACTAAATTCAAATGACACCAGTGCCTGTTTTACACACAGGACTTAGATGGCCAGGGCACCTGCTGAAACATTTGTTAGACGCAGTTAAATTTAGTGCTTAAGAAGTGGTATACTTGTGGAAACATGCAGAATCAATTTAATCTTAGCTATTGCTTTTAAATAGCTTTAGCTACTTTCTGTCTCATAATGGTGTTGCTCTGGTATTGTGACTGGATGGAAATGGGAGTGCACAGGCAGCTCATTGGATCTTTGATACACCCAAGGTGTAAGGAGTTGTTAGTGGAAGGTGCTAAGTCATGATCAGAGAAATTTTAAGAGTTTCTTTCCAGATTTCCTTGTCCCAGGCAATACTGTACCCACAGCTTGTTTAATTTTTCTGGTTTTGAGCATGACATAACTATGCTCAATCTCCTAACCACATTAGTGAGGTCTCTGGGCTGGATCTTTGGGAATTAAGTCACTCTCTTATTCTGTTTACACTAAAATTTCATTTACAAGCTGTATTTATAAAATCTGCTGGCATAAGCTTTTTTGTTCCCTTTGACCTTCTGCATCAAACTAATACTCCGTAACATAGATGCACACGCTGTTTCCTTGCAGGAAACTGTAGAGAGCATTTCAGAGATCTAGTCCTCTGCTAAAGGTTGCTCTATGTGTAAGTGTCCTTGCTGATCCACCTGCAGACACAATGTGCCCTAACCTCACAAGGGAATAGATAGAGCAGTAGAGAACATGACCAGATTACCAGGGGCCTGGAATAGCTTTATTGTGTGCTATTTACTATTCCACACCTCTGGCTCTGTTGCAGGTCTGCAAAAAAAAGAAATGTTGCTGCCTCTGAATGTTGTGAGAGAAAGGACTTGCCAAGAAGAGACAGAAAGATTGACAATTAAGACAAAATATGAGCTGAAGGACCCACAGTTTTTTCTGCTGTGAGTCCTAAAAGTTGATTTACAAGCCTTAGCTGTGTACAAGGCATTCAAATTTCTCACTGAGTGTCTAGAAAAATATTGTATTATCAAAGTGGAATTCATAAATATTCACAAATGCATATAAAAAGGAAGCATTGAATAGAAATTCAACTTCTAACTTTTCTAAATACTTGTAGTGTTTTTAAATACACCCATGCAACTTAGGAGTTACATGACCATTCTTTCATCCTTGAAATGAAAAGGTTACCAAATTATTCATGGTGGACTTTTCCATACACTGTTCAATCAACAAGCTGAAACCACCTAAATCAACAAAACAGGAGAGGTAAAAGCAGTATTTCTCACTGTCATGCTTTTGAAAGTGTTGGTAAGTAGTACATGCTGTAGATTGACTCTATGTCAGTTTTTCCTTTGCAGTTCTTCAAATCGTATGTAACGCTGATCAAAGGCGCCATCACTGCAATACCTCTCTGCGTGGAGGTGAGGGGCGTACTGAGCATACATCAACACAACATGAGAATCCAAAATGAAATGCTAAATAAATGGTCACTCGGTGCACCAGATAGCAGCTAGCAGAGCTAAGTTATGGGATGAGATCTTTGAATGGTTAGTCCTAAATCACAAGAAAAAAGCCTTGGCTGGTTCCATAATTCAAAATTCATCCTTCAAGAAATTAATCTGTAAAACAAATCTTTTTACTGAGCCTAAACTTGCAGACACTTAGAACATACAGGACTCTCCTTAGGTAACCTGTCAAGTTTATTTGTCTCTCCAGACAGATTGCCAACCTATTTTCTCTGTGTTCACATACCAAAGGCAATCTAATAGAAATAGGTGAATCATGAAGTAAAAAAGAGTGTGTACATGAAGTCTAGGCCCCCCTGTCAAATAAGAGGGTGCAGGTTTTTAATTGTTATTCGACAGAGTTTCAGTTGCCTTTTCTTACAGCCTACCCTTAGGCTAAAAAATCAAGAGTCGTGAATGTTTCACCTCCGCTGCATCTGCTTCATCTGCCCCTCATATATGACATGCACCTCAAAAGACAAAGCCCAGGTTTCAGAATGTTGAAAATTTCCTTGTGATTATTTCATAGAATAGCATGAAAACCAGGGACAGAAAGGAGTCATCTGCTGATGCCCCACTATCTTGTGCGAGCTATACAACAGCATTCATGAAAACTATCCCCTGGCAATAGCCAGAGGAAGCACTAGATGCCACTTCAAAAAAATTGGGAAGTTATTAAAATATTACAAAACAAAATAGGTGTGAGTCCACATTCTCCCTCCACTCCCACCCAAGTCTTGTTATCTCCACTGGGGACCTCAGGCGTCGGTAATTCTCTGCTTTCAGGGTCCGAATCTGCACATGAAAGTGGTATCAAACTGAATAAGGGGAGAGGGAGGGAAGAGAGCTCTTTTGTTTTAGGAAAATCATGGCAGCAGTGAATCAGCAGGATGCCAACAGTAAGTAAAATAGCCATTTCAGTGGGATAAGAGCTCTTTGGTTGCCTGTCTTCCTCCTCTCTAACCTATTGTTATCTACAGGGACTAACTCATAGATGTTCCTGTCATTCTTCTTACTGGGGTTAACTAGGATGAGATCATGAGTAAAGATACCCTTTTAAAACTTGCTTCTTCCATTACAATGCTCTGCAATAATTTTTCTAGCCTCTGTTCAGAGACTGAAACCTTCCCATCCTTTTGCTGCCTAGCATTGAAGAAACTCGTATAAATCTCCTTGGTGTGCTCTGTGCTTGCAAAGATGCACTTACCTCTAATAAGTCCCCACCATTTACACTCACCCCAAGGGTTACTGGCCTTCCAGGTGCCAGCCATACTTAAAACTCCATCCCTAAGGATGCTTTTGCTTCTTGGTTTTTTGACCCCTGTGATTTTTGCAGTATGCAGTTGGTGAGCATGACTCTTCTGTGCTCTCCCAGTGTACACCATGAGCGTACAGGAGGGGACTGGCTTGGGTCGCAGCTGACTGACACGCTGGGCATTGCCTCTGGGTAGGTCACCTCAAGGGTGCTGAGCTACTTAGCACTGAGGCATCCAGTGCCAGGCTCAACAGACCCTGAATTCTCCCTTTACCTGAAAGAAAACTGTTTCTCAACTGCAGTGACAAAGGCAGCTGCCTTTTAGGAAGGGTTGCCTCACTACCACCTCGCTTTCTTCTAACAGCAAAGCTTTTGCCCCTGCAGTGATTGCAGCTGCAGCAGTGTCACACAGAGCAGAGGCCATGGGAGTTTGCTGCTCCCACGGGATGCTGCACACATCTTTGTGTGTTGCCAGCGTGGGCTAGGAGGCTCCTACCTTTACCCAGGCCAAGTGACCTCAGTGCTGGTTGAAGGTGACGACCACAAATTCATCCAATTCCTTGTTGCAGCTGCAGTGAACAGATACCGTGACCTCTCTGTAAGGTGGGCCCCTTGAAAGTCAAGATCTTAATGCTTCCCACTCCAGTGGAAGGGAAAGAGGATGCAATAAGGATATTCATGGCATTTAAGGCTCTGGAGTTTAGCCCATCCTGCGAGGGTGACCTCTCTGCTTTTAGTCATGCTTATCACTCAACCCTGCCATGCTGGGCTAGGTAGCTAAGGTTTGTCTACAGTGAACTCTTGGCTTGAGCAATGTTAACTAATTCTGCTGCTCTTAAGCCACCGAGTAAGGATTCCTCTCAGAGTTCCACATCTCAGATCTACGGGATTTCTAACCCAAGCAGGGAAAATATTCGATGAAGCACCTGGGTGGGAACTTGCTGGTGCAGTGCCTTCCCCCAGTGCATCAATAGATGGCAGCAGGCAGTTCCTCCAGGAGCAGCCTCTGAAGCAGCAGCAGCAACAGGTGATGATCTTCCCTTATGCTCGCAATGGTTTGAGGTTTAAATCCGCCTGCAGACACTTCTTAGGATGCTGTCCCCATTAAAAGCAAAATGTGTTGGTTCTCAGGTAGGGTGTATGGTTTTACTGTAGTATCACGGAAGCAGTAAATAAGTATTGGCCTCTAACACAATAGTATCATAAGAAGATTAAATATTTGGAACCTAACAGATTTTGTGCTACCTTCAGCTCATTTCTTGGCAGTCTTGAGTGTTCACAAATCCCACTTCTTTCATTTCTTCTTGAGTCAGATAATTTTGCAACAGTCTGACAAGGGGATATACTCTTCTGAGGAGAGAAAAGGACAAGTAGAGTCAGTGTATTTAAGAAGAGAGGGAAAGAAACATGCCTTAAAGAAGGCTAGTGTGCTTCATGGGCTTACACACTCCCTTTCATTCTGAATATTTCAATTGTGAATCTTACAGAGAGTTTGTTTGTTAAATTGTTTGTTTGTTAAGTCTGTGTTGAGCCATGAGCAATAGCTGCAGGTTGTGTTAAAAATGAAGCTGAAATTCCACATGGGAGAATATAAACGTAGATCAAGTGTTTGGCCAAATCAATCCCCCCCCCCCTTTTTAAAAAAAAAAAAAAAAAAGAAAAAAAAGCATGGGGGAACTTTTGATATGTCCAACGCTCCTAACGACATAGCGTAAAGCTGATACCACTCACTGACCGGGAAATGCAGTAGCTGGAATTTTACTGTGGGTCCAAGCCAAAGCTGGCAAAAATTTCTTTTGCCTATGGGAGCAATTGGGGTTGTGCTGCAAGGCACTATGCCCACAGTTTGAAAGTATAGCTTTGTTTAGTTCTTCCTAATGAACAGTTGCATTGCACTTCAGAGTGGTTGTGTTGAAAATTACCTGTAATGACCAGAGTGATGGAAGAGACCATCACTATAATGCAAGTTTTAATGTTCCATCTAGTGGATAGAATTGACCCCCTCTGGTGTTTTTAGCCTGATGTGAGACTAAAAGGCTGTGTAAGGTATCAAGCTTATGGTTAATGACTAAGCTTCAGCCTTGCAAATAGTATTAGCAAACTCTTTATCAAGAAGACATGGTGTCTCTGTGAGCTGGCTCCACAGTCACAGGCATCAATTCATCATACTTATTTACTGTGAAAACAGCAAATTTCAGTCTGCAGATTAATATAATGCTTTGCTTCCCAGACTTCTGCAATCTCCAGAGTTGAAAAAAAGAAATTTAAAGTCAAGTTTTCATGTGAAATGATGTAAACCTAATTAAAGTCAAGGTGAGCTGTCTCCCAAATTGCTGATCTCCACCTTTCAAGAAAGATGAGGTGATGGTCTTGGTATGAGCACAGAGGGGTCTGAGTCAGGAAGCACTGGGTGAAGAAATAAGACTAAAACCTGTGGGAACCCCCCTGCATGGAGGACTGTGTTCCCTTTGGGGGTATGAAGGTTCTCGGCCCTCTTTTATGTCTCTGCCTTCACAGCATAAGGCATTTTCATTTTGACATGTCAGCTGTATTACAGGGTTTGGGGGAAAGAAGACAATTGCTTGTTAATGTTTCAGGGCTGCTGTGGTCCTAGATGATTTTCAGACTTGGTCTCACTCAGAATATTTGTGCATGGTTTGAGTTTATCCACTAAGAAACTGTACAACCTGGAGAGAGAGAGGAAAAAAGAGTGAACAGAGACAAAAGGTATTAGATGAAAGTATAAAGGCCTAGAAATCTGAATGACTACTTAGGAGTTCCAGTGAGGCATTAAGGCGAGAAAGATTATCATTTTTCAAATATCTTCTTAAAAATTATAATCTGAACAGCCATATTTTTGCTTTGATATCACTTTTTAATTATTATTTTCTGGATTAATAACACCAGGATGAATTCCAGTGTCTATAAGCTATTGAACACAAACATGCTGCATTGCCATCTCTCTTTTCCTGTAGGACATTTTCAGAAGCACAATAACTGAGTCAGAATTGCTCTGTATGCTGATAGTCCAAGCCTTGACATGCGAATACTGTCAATAGGGGCATTAACATACTATTCTAAATGTTTCCCATTTGAAACAGGACCTAAATAGCAGAACAAACCCAGCTGCAGATACCAGCCATCAATATCTTTTCATTTTATCTTTCACAAGTATGGCAGAGCTGCTGTGTTTGTAGTTTTCCACACAGCTGAAAAAGTCAGCACTGAATTACTCACCAGCCTTTGGAAGTGTCTTACATGTGCTGGCTTCTGTGAGCTGTAGAGCACCAGCATTCGCACTCGAGCAGACTAAATCACTTCCTTTCTCTATTCTGATATATATCAGGATGCGTGTGTCTTTATGGTTCTGGGGTGATAAGCTATCAGCTTTACCTCCTCTGCTGATTGTTCTGGAATTTCTTCACAAATAAGTCAAGGAAGCTAAAAAGATGTTCAAGCAGAGAGTGAGAAACGTCTGTGATAAATAACGTCACCCGAATCCTCCTTCACAACAAGCGCTCTTCAGCTACATCACACTTGAAACCTGCTGTTTATTCTGCCCGCGGCAGCAGACATTGGTACCCTCCATCCAGCAACTGGGATAGAAAGGGGGAGATGGGATATTTCACCAGGGTTTTTGGTTAAAGGAAAGTTGCACTGAAAAAGGTCCGAGGCTATTTCTGGGAGGTTCAATTTGACGTTGAGATAACTTGATTTAATAGCTAGTTGTCCCTGAAAGTGGCATCCCCGTGGCTCTTCCCGCACTCAGCGTGCGCTCACACCACTTTCCCGGCGCTCCCCTGTCTGCCCGGAGACTGTTCGGTGAGTGGAGAGCTACTGCCAAACGGAAAGTGTAAGGAAGAAGGGGAAAGTGGGATCATGCCTTTTAGCAACAGCTAGCTCTCCTCTTTGCTTAACTGTATTATTAACGGCACCCTTGGGGGCTGGAGGAACATGCTGATCCTTGTAAATCCAGCAGTTTGCATGGCAGAGACTTCTGGGGTGCAGGGCATTGCTGGATACAGAGAGGAGAGGTTTTGCTCTCCGATTCCAGGTTTACATTGGTAACATTTCTCTCATTATGTGGAACTAGCAGAATTTGGTCATCCATGTTGACAGAGTAACCTAAGCTTGTACATCCAGTAATGCTCATTTTGACGAGAGGTTCTCACCAGTCCAGCTAACAGTGCTGTTTTACATGCTGTGCGTGAGCAGTCATGAGAAGAACAGAGTGGAAATTGCTGCAATTTGTTCTGAGCTTGCTTTGATTCAGTGTTGGCCACTAAAGAATTAGCTTAAACCTAACTTCAGTAAGGTACTTTTATTGTAATGCCAGCTCAAAATGCATGTCCCAGTCTCCAGAGGGATTAAATCCATCACCAACATAGGCCAACAGCACTTCACTCGGTGTCGAAGGGCAAAACTAAGCAGGAACCTTCCCAGCCTTTGAGGCAATCCTGAAAGGCGTGCTAGGCTCGTGAGGCCATGGCTCTGTGGCTTTCAAGGGATTTTCTGAAGGACCAGTCGAGGCACTGTTGCTTGGTTTGCTGGAGTGCACAAGGGTCAGCTTCGGTTGCCTGAGTGAAAATGTCTGGTGCTATTTGCAATGCTCTAGAGTAACCTGGATGTCCATGTTGTTTGGGTTTTTTTTTGCCAGCCCCTTCTTGGATATGCCAAGGCATCTGAAATGCATGAGATGATGTCTCCTTTTGGACAGCTGTGACTGACCTGGCTGAAAGGCTGAGCTCCGGGAGGAGGTGTACAGCTGAGAATCACCATCAGAGCGGTGTGAGAAGTTAGTCAGCTTTGCAGTCCCGCTTTTCTCCTCTTATTTCCTCCTGGCTAGAGATGACAGCTCCCCGCTCAGCATGATGACTTTCCAGCATTGTCCTCCTGAGTGTCTGGCTCTCCCCGTGCACGGTGTAAGGAACCGTGTGCCTCCATTACAGTAGTGATTTTCCACTGTGGAAGCTGAGGTCCTGGAAGTTTGGCTCACCCACATGTTTCAGCCTAAGTCATCTCAAGATACGCGACGTAGGTCCTTCTGCGAATTTGCATCCACTCCTTAGCCAGGTGTCTCAGAGTTAGTAGCTAGTAGGCATGTTCCTGCGGCACAGCTGAGAAATGTGTGAATGCAACCCAAAAGGACCCTAAATCTGACCTTGCTCATGGATGTGTCAGCAGGCAGGCAAAGCAGCGGCTAGAGGAGGAACAAATCTGGTCTGAGGGACCTCCCCTGGGTCATGGAGAGGAGGCAGCAGCCAAGAGGGAGCTCTCTCTGTCACTGTGCACACCGTCAGGCTCCTGATACATCCTGAATGTTTTACCCCAGCAATTCAAAGGGTGGTTCGGTATCGCTGTAGCCCCTCGGGAAGATGCGTGTCTTGGTTGGAGAACAGAAATATTCCACCGTGTGTGTGTGCTGCTGCTTTTCCATGTGGAAACTGATTCAGTCCCTCCCAGAGTTCTCAAAATAACATGTGGAAATGTGTTCTTGCTTTCACATTCATTTTGTTCTGCCTTACACCTGTTAGACTTCACATTTTCCACAAAAAGAAGCAGCCATTACCTTTTTTCAGAAAATAACTTTTGTTTTTGCCAGAGCCAGCTGAACAGCTTGTGCTCCTGATCAATTTAAAAAAAGCTGTTCACCTAAAACCACAGATAAGTGAATCATATTCAACGAGGTCATCTATTCCCAGCTAAATAAATGACTTTTCTTCCAGAGTAATACAATCTTCTGTTACACAGAGATTAAATTACTGGGTTTAAAAAAACAGAAGTCTTAACCTTTTAAAATATCAAAAGTTTGGGAATTTGCTTTCAACAGTCTCACTAGCAGAGCAGTCAAACAAAGCAAAACAAGAAATGCTTCTTCTTGGACATCTTCAGAAAACATATGAAGTGGTCCAGCATTCACTTAGATAAAGATTCGTGCTGGAGGTTTTTTCTCTACTGTTCCTAAACCGATCTATTTACTGCTATTACTGCTACAGCTACAAATGGCTTATGACTTCAAAAAGTCAATTAGGAGACTGGCTCTGAATCTCTCTTCTACCTAACTCCTGTCTGTGGCTGGTGTGTTGCCAAGGGAGCTGCATTGTTTCCTAGTGCAGCAAATGAATAAAGTTAAATTTATATCTCGCTATGTGCTAGAGAAATAGAGATGTAGTTATGTATGCATTACCTTGAATATAAATCATATAGAGATCCCCACCTCCTCTGCCTGCTACAAGGCATGCATGAAAATGTCCCCCTGGAATAGAAATAAAACCATAAAACACCATGTCTGTAGCTAGAGATGAGTCAGATGCAGACTTCAGAAGTGGATCCAGATTTCAAATACCACCCAAATCTCTGTGTGTGATCAAAGGTTTTGGTTCTGACCCAACTCTAAATCACCATAACAGCCTGGATAAAATTCTGAATCCATAAATCTCTACCATTTTATACACCTATTTAACCGTATGGAGCTCCTTTCTCAAACTGGAGCCGTGCAAAGAAGGGGAGAATGCCTCGCTGGGTGTTGCAAGACATAGGTACGACTCCCAGGTCAGCTGCGGAGCTGTCTTGTGGCCTTGGGTAAAGAATTGAATCCTGGCTGGCATTGCACAAGTGATGGGGCCCAAAGAGGCAGCGACGGGGCTGACTGTATCACCGTCGGGCGCTGGGGAAGGCACAGCCGTGCCGTGGCACCCTCGGGCACAGGGATGCAGGGTTTAGCCCTCAAGCTGGACGTGCCTTACAAAGTTGGTAGGTGGGGGAAAAATACTCTTTAAACTTTGGGGTGCTGAGATCCAGCAGCTGTGAAGGCACAGATTGACCAGCAGTGGGGAGATGACTGAGATATTTTGTGGATTTAGTCAAAACTATCGTGTGCTCTTTAACGATAATATTATGTGTTTGTTTTGGTGTTTTTTCCTAAGTAAAATTTAGGTTTTAATTAAAATTCCTTATTGAAATACTTAGTTTTGTTTTCCAACTTTCATTTGGGGTAAAATGTTTTGTTCCTAACAAGTCCTATTTTTAGTACGACAGGCAAAGCAAGAAACAGCTCTAAGCACAGCTCTCTTAAACAATGTTTGCTTTCTTTTCTACTGTATTTCCAGTTGCCTTTTTGGTGAGTGCAGAAGGTGAATCGAAGTACCAGCTAACCTTCAGGTCAGACACGGGTATCAGACTTGGGCTTAGTCAAGTCACCCAACTCGCTGTGACCGATTATGTTACATCTCCATATGTTACATCCTTCTGAAGCACCACACATATATTTTGCCTTCCTGAGATGTCCTAAAATTAATTAATAAGCTATGAAAGGATGATGAGGAGTGCTTATGTCTCCTTCAGTGAGAAAAGGACCTTGTGTATCACTGTGTAATATGTCATTAGGCTTGACTGTAAATTATCCCTCTCAGTCATAAATAAACACGACTTAGCTCAAATTTAGTATGGCTTTTAAAAATCAGCAAGTGATTTTTGTTGTTAGGCCAATGGAGGGGATGGGGCAGGATGGCAGGAGATAAGTTCTCTCCTCCTTAGGCACCATCCATCCCCCTGCACTCTGTTCTCTTTACAGAGGGAATTGCTAAATCTAGGAAGAGGACAAAAACCGTTCCTTGTCTACATTTAGGGAAAAAGCCTGCATTACTGTTTTTAAGCTTGAGACACAAAGTGAAAGAAAGCATTACTTTCAGCATACAGTAACAATTCCAAATCTAAATGGGAATGCTATTTTGGAAGTGTCACATTTTAAAGCGCAACTCTTCCACTTCAGCCTCCTAAAGCTGTTTCCCATTGTCTGAGTAGAAAAAGAAGCTAAAGGGATGGGGCGGGGGGCATTTAGGATGAGAATTAGAACAGAAATTTGAAAGGCCAGAAAACTTCCAGATGTTTTTAAAAAACAATAAAATAAAGAAAACCCTTTAAAATATTCCTGAGACTTTAATGCTGGCTCCTGGAGGCTTCCAGTCTGACAAAGACACTGTTTTATCACTTCAGTCCCGTGCAGAGAAAATCTGAGCTCACGAGCACTGCGTGGAGATGCCATATGGGAAGCTTTGTAAGCCTCTGGCAAATATCTGTATCAAACATGCACTTGTGTAGTGCCTTCTGCATGCAAAGCACAAAATAGCAATGAATGGAACCTCCCAGCACCAGCGGGAGGCAACAAATTACCTTCTCCGCTTACAGATGGCAAAATTGGACCCACCTGTGCTCCTTGTAGCCTCATCTCTGAGGTTGTAATGTAAAATCTTGCTGCTCTAAGCCAGTGTTGTGTGTCTGTAGTTAACAAGAGAAGGCTTGGTGGGAGGGATGATGAGCCCAGCACCTGGCTTGGGAGGAATAGGATCTAGATCAGGCTCCCAGGCCACCCTTCTGCCTAGGACTTTCACCCCACAGCTGCTAAGCACGAATACTCTGCAAAGGTACAGATGCAGGTATTGTATTTATTTGGTAACTCAAGTCTGTATACATTCTAAAACTTCTTTGAGAAATACAAATGTAAATCAGCTCTGATTGTGTAGCGGCGCTGCAGCATCCTTCAGTGCATGGGGGATCCCCTCCTCCTTCCAACGCCCCTTATCATCACACTAACTTGCCACATTAATAAGCTTTATCTTGGTGGACCGTAGACCTGTTACAGCTCAGAGCGAGGAAGCTGGTCTTCAAGGACCAGTGAGCCGGACAATACCCTTTATGGCATTCACCCAGGGAAGGCACATGCTGCAAAGCAGAAATGTAAATCGGTTCTTCCCAGGCAGACTGCGAAACAGGGTGACTGTTATCAGGTCCATCCATAATGAAAATGAAAAATGGGAGCATCAGTCTTTCCCTTTTCACATATATCTTTCGCACTCAATATTCTCCCTGAGCCTGGAATATTGGAACACCTTTATTGAGCGTTAAGATATATCGTACACACTGTTAATTCAGCTTCATAATGCCATTACCAAACAACCAATTACAACTATCTAAACTGAGCTTCATAGTAGGTAAATATGGGGAAACAGCCTTCATTCACCGTATAGAGTTATTCTGTTCAAAACTATGCTGTCTTCTAATCATTCAGGTGCCATGTAGAGTACCATGAATTCTTTCTTCCCCGTGCACAGCAATTTTTAATTATTAAATTGTTCCCAGCCATTTTTACAGAGAGGTAGTTGTGATACTGCAACTATTCTTTCTACAGACTCTCATCAATAACACCGGTCTCCCTCCCAGACACCACTAATAAACGCTGAATTTAGCAGCCATGTGCAAAAGCAAGGAAATCTAACTGCAAGATTGTTTATTGCCTGGAGCATCCACCGATAACAGTAGAAGAGATACAGTCTTTATGGAGATCTTACATGCAAGCTAGAGTATGCATCCATAGCTTAATTTAGCTCCCTTATGCCTAGGCATTATGATACATTTGCTAATTACATGATCACATACGGTGTTTTCCCCATTTAACTCCTGCTTCAGTTGGTACATAGGATGCTCTGTGACGGGCAGCTGTTCAGCAATCCTCTTCTTCCAGCTCTCCCATGCAGGGGCCCTGTGTCGCTCTGACTAAGCACTGTGCTGCATGAAATGGAGATAATCACTTCTTCCTCTTGTGCTCTTCTGAAGCGTGAGTCGCTGGGATATCGGAGCGCTTCACAACTATCAGCAAAGTTATCTTCAGAGCTCCCCTGTGACAAAAGGTATTATCCCATTTCAGAGGCATGGCTGAAGCTCCAGCAAGTCTTGTATCTGCTGCAATACACGCCTGAATTTGACCCCCAGCTCTGCCAGGAGTTATTCAGTCTCACCTCAGCAATCCAGGCTGGGAAATAAAAAATGGATACTTGCTTTACAAGGTGAGTGCGTGAAGCTTTCCTCAGAAAAGCTCTGAAACGCAGTGAGCTCTTAACACCCGTCCCTGGACGGGCTCCAGACTAACTCATAGCTTCCTCTGGCTCCCAGTATAGATCGTCTTCCCAGAAGAAAGCCAAAGCAAAGCTGGCAGGTTTGAGTGGGGTTGTGCAGCATCCCCATATGAAGGGAAATGGATAGCCCCACATGCCATCAGCCAGAAGCAGAGACCTAGGCTGGGAGGGGGAAAAGAAGTCCCATTAATTAGTCTAGTAAAACAGTGAGAAAACTGATAGCAGAGGTAAATAACTCTAGCTCTGCCTACTCTGCCCGGAGTAGAGCTGAGGACCAAAGTCCTCCTGGCTGTCTAAGCAATGTAGAAGACAAGCTCGTGCCTCAGCTGTGGGGAAGGAGAGTGTTTCCACCAAGGCTGCTCCTATCAGTCCAGCGTTACTGATGTTAATTAAATTCTTTGGCATGTACACCTGCCTGCAAGCCAGAGCTGGCCCAGACTTTATAGCTGTAATGTTACATTAATGACTTCAGATGGCAGGTCATGTCATTAATTTCAGCAAGTTTGCGTGGGTTGCAGCCATAGCTAGAAGTGATCCTTCCTCTTTCTCTAACCGTAGAGGAGTGGTACAGGAACATCCCACAAGGGACAATCAATAGACTGAGACAGATTAAAGCTGGCAAAAGGTATGGTTGTTGACAGAATAATATTTGTGGTAAGAAATCTATCAGTTTCAAACAATCTTGACTTTCAAAGTGTATTTGTTAATGGATTTTCCATGCTTTCCACCCCCAATGAGAAGCTTTGTGCATACCAGGCGACATATACAAATACTATGCGAGATGAAAACATTTATTACAGACATTTTTAATTGGGTGAAAGAGTCTGAGCAGAAAGGAGATTTCTTTTTGCATAATGATCTGTGGAATTCACATCATAGGAATTCATGGAGGATGTGAACATTCAGGTTACAGAGAGCAGTTATTTATACCAAGAAGCAGAATAAATGAATTTAGAACAGTAAACTCCTTTAAAAATTGGTGTTGGTGAAGGGAAGCCTGAAACCTTTTACTTCCAGGCTGAGTGACTAGGGGTCTGGAGAAGCTGTCCTATAACTCTATTTTGCGGAATTTCATGTACCTTTTGAAGTGTCTGCTGCTTCAAACTTGGCAGCTTGATCCACTATGGAAAAAATCTGTATCTCAGCCTGAATAGGATCCATCTCCCTTTGTATTAGACCTATGTAAAATCCTCTTCAGTCTCAATAAACGCAGCAATTTATAATACTAACGCCGACTGGCAGTGTGAGAACTGACACCACAAAACATACTAGTAGCTGTGGCTTTCCTTCCTCCAAACTGGTAGCATCACCTGCAGCTCATCTTTCACATGGTAACCTGAAGCTGCCAAGGATGGGGAGTTGGGGTTTTGATGCCCAAGTCAGTATAAGGAAGGTTTAAACCTATCGCTCCCAGTTTTTAAGAGACTGTGTGCTACTCATTATGGCATAGACAACATGAATGGGGAAAAAAGGCTGGAGAAAGGGGAAGACAAGTTTATAGCGAAGCTGGGAGCAGGTCCCCAGTTGAAACTGTGCAATTCCAAGAGGCAAAATTAAGAGTCTAAAAAGCAAGATTTTAAGCAAGGGCCTGACTCTTACCCCAGTAAGGTGGGTACTTTGTGCTCTGGACTGCACCCAGGCATAGTTTTAATGCACTTTTGCATTAATCATTGGATGAAATTGGGAGGAGGGAGGGACCAAACCCAGCAGAACAGGGCTTAGAGCCAGCTCTGGCAAAATCCCCCCCAAACCAAAGACCAGATAGTTGGGGCTAGTTATACTGGATGGCATCACTCCTCAGTTCCTTTGCACAAAGGCCCTCGAGTTGGCTCTGTGGTTGAGCACCTTGCAGGCTAGCAGGCAGATGCTCAGTTCCTGTAAATCTTCTTTACTTAGCCTGGTATGAAGGTGTTTAAAAAAAAAAAGAATAATTTGCTTATTTGAAAGACCTGACATCTTGTGGGCCACATTGAGTTGTGCTGTAAAAGGGATTTTCTCATGCCTCTGGGCTTTGATCAGAAGTGCAGCACAGCGATTAAATCAGCACCTCTACTTTCACTTACCTTGACCACGAACATCTAGTCCTTTCTATGCATGGCTTCTTTGTAGGCCACCACACGTCAGCACAGGAGGGGACCCTTCTCAGCTCCTGCGTGCACAAGGACCAAATGCTGGGCACCTGCACAGTGCCAGACCCCAAGCAAACAGCACGGGTCTCAGCTTGGTAGACCACCTGCCAGCAGGTTTTTTTTCCAGCCCACCAGGATAACGTGCCCTCAGCACCGCTATTCTAGTATAGAGCGCTTTTTATCTCTGGGCTGGTAAAGAAGAGAGAAATTTCCTTTCAATTCACAGCAAAAAGCAGCTATTGCCCTGTCCCAGCTATGCAGGGTTGGCCTCACAGTTCTCTAAAGAAACAGCTTCCTCCTGCAAGCAACCTCTTGATGTTTATTAGCTGCGGAGAAGGAGACGCACACCCTTCCCCAAGGGGCTGGAATGAAACCATCTTGGCTTTGGGGGCTGGAAGCACGTTTAAACCTGCCAGCTCTGACGAAGATCCCTGGGCTGAGTCCCAGCACCTGCACTTAATTTTTCTCCAGCGCAGGTGGGGCCAGTTGTATTTCTGGGTCCTTAAAGAGGTTGCGCTCCCTCCCACGTGTGTATTGGGGCCCGTTGGGTTTAGGGACACTGTATCTTGTATGAGGCTTGTGCCAGCTGAGTAAATCCTGGGGTAAGCTGTCGACCACCATCCCACCCCAGGAGGAAAAGGCTGTTTCTGGGTGCATTTAAGGGTCTGCCTCCTGCCACACACCCCTCCAGGTGCCAGAATTCAGAGGGCCATGTGTGCAAAAATTAAGGATCCAGGACGTTTTGCTGCTTAAACAAAGTGGCTTCATTTTAAGACGTGCTACCCGTCTTCAAGGGATTATGGCAGTCCAGCCTGGAAGTGCCATGAGCCTCCATCGGCTGCATGGGGAATGAGACCGCTGAAGAGTTGTAATGAGTAAAATCCTACTTCAGCTGCTAAACTAACTAAAATAACACTGTAAAGTAGGCTCTAAAAGCTGTTCAGTTAGTATCACTCTGTGGCTCTTTGCAGGCTAATTCACAAAGGCTTTTACACAACAAATTTTACAGCCTAAGCCCTGTTCTCATTTACGTCCTCGCAATTTCTTTGGAGGTCGCGGGGCAGTATGCTCCATCATATAGAGTGTTAAGTGGGAAACACACAAACACACACGCACAAAAAATAATCAAATGAGTCATACTAAAGCAGGACTATTCCCTGCAGTCTCCAGAATTGTGCTGTTAAACCCCGAGATGGAGGGTTTAACAAAGGCTGGAGACCATTATCTCGCAGTCTCTAACCACTTGCAATTTGCAGTCGGGGTTTAGCTGTATGAGCACTGCAGGATTTGGCTACCATTGAACTTTTTTTTAAATGTTACTTTCGCTCGAAATCTGACAGGGGCAGATTTTTGTTGGGAAGCAGATGAATGAGGTGCTAGTGTCTCGGTAATATATAGATTGTTCAAAATTCAGAAGATTTACTGTGAATCTGAATAAAAAAAGGCATCATTTAATATTTGGCCCATCATTAAAGCAGTGCCAATTCCCAATTTTTTTTTTCATTACACATGTGTGGGTTCAATATAATTACACTTCTGTACTGTGTGTACACATTTTTTTGTCATGCATAAACACGTCGCCTCAAGTGGAATCTTTTTGTACAATTCATTCAAAAAACACAATTAATAGTACCTTTCCCTTACTTGTATCCTAAATAGCAATATCTAGTCCAAAAACACAGTAGTAAGGCAAAATGTTCCTAGGGCAAGCCAATCGCTTTTGGAAAACAGGAAAACTGTAAAGCTGTTTTATGCACATAAATATTGCTTAAGTGTATAATTACATGTAGGAAATTATTTCAAACACAGAAACACAAGAAACATCAAATCAAGTGTGATTCAGTCAAGGCAGTCCTTCGCTGTGCTTTTCCAGGAGGCAAAGCCGTCAATCTAACATAGCAGTAGGTTCCAGAAATGAAAGAAAAAGCTGAAAGTAGGATTCATTTCAAATAACTTTTTCATCTAAAAATAAGGTCTCTTGCACAAGCTGTTCACCTAGGCTCCCTCGACGATCTGAGAAGTGAGAGAAGAGAACAAGAGGGAAACCCCACCAAGCACTTTGTCCCATCTTATAATAAGGCTGTCAGATGGAGGATTTTCCCCCAAAGCTACCAATTCTGATCACTAGCTAGAGAAACAGGATTAAATCCTTATTTTTTTTTTTAAATGGCTAAAACTATGTAATTAAACCCCACCCTGCAATACTTGCCAGAAGCCTCAGAGGGGTACCCGTGGAGGAGATCCCAGGCACAGCAACTTGGCCTCTTGCTAGAGGCAAAATATCACCGTCCTTTCTCCGATCCACTGGAAACCCCTTTGAACTCCACTTTTTGGAGTTTCCAAAGGATGTTTTTCTTCCATAGGATTTCAGTGGTTTGTGTTTGGACACCTGGCTTCTGCTGGACTCCCCTGTGTCCTATGTGGGTGCAGCCAGTTGCTCGCCACAAGGCAGATGTGGAATGGCTGAACAAGGTGCCCTGCACCAAATCAGCGCCGTTTACCCAAGAATGTTCCATGTTGTGCACATCAGCCTTACACAGCTCTAGATTTCTTCAATCCTGAATTATTTTCTTGCTCCGACTGATTCAAGACACTATTTTTGATCATATTTTTTCTGGTTTTTAAATCTTTTTTCTTCGGTCATGAAGCTGTTTGTTACCATGTAAGTTTTTTTTCATATGTTTCCCTCAAGCCTAAGTTATCCATCACCTGTGCCTTATTTGGGAGCTTGTTTGGATTAAATGCTGAGAACAGATAAGATGGGAGTAGGACCATTTGACCTCCAAGCATATGCTTCTGATTAGTTTACCATTACTAACTACCCTAGGTTTAATATCATTAGTCATTTAAGCATTATGATGACATACTCGTTATGTTTATTGGTTTAAACAGAAGCCAAATGAACACGCCTGTGATGTCCTGTCCAGAGGACGTGAGGACGGGTGTAGCTGGGGATCCATCCTCCTCCTACGGTGTGTTATTTCACTGTGTTTTCTGGAGGTACATTTTTAAGATTTTTTTTTTCCTCCCAAATTACTCGAAATATCATTAATGTTGCTTTAAACAGTACAGCAAAAGGAGAGCTACAACAGTAATATAATGTTTTCCTCATTCAATGGAAAGTATAGATTCTTGTTTGCTGGTTTTTAAATCAAAGTGTAGATCTGCATTGTTATTAGAGCATGGCCTCTGTAGAAGGTTTTATGGCTATTTAAGAGGAATGGGGGCTGTAAAGAAATATAAGTTTATTATACACTTGGATGAAAATATTTCAGTTTCCGCAGTAAAAATGTACAGTTTTGAAAAACACACTAATATATTATTTATGCTGAAGACTTTAGCATTCCTTCAGATTTTCACACCAGGGTATAGATACGAACACAGTAAATGGTGCAAGTAATGACAATTCAAGATAGACAGTGAAGGACACCTGATGTCCAAAATTTCCCTCTTCCTTGTTTAGAATAATCTCTTGTAAACGTGATAATACAGATCTCCATGGGCTCACCCCAGTGTGTCAGCACACCCATTTGCTGCTGCTTGGCTAGGAACTGGGGGCTGTAGGCACTGGGGCATTTCTAGAGGTATTTATCTCAGAGCCATTAAAGGTGACAGTGAGAGCTGGGCTGTTTCTGAGCCAGATCTCGATGTTTCTGTGCAGACTTGATGCAACAAGTATTTTCACACTGATGATTTCTTTATTTCCCTTTGCATTGGGCTTTTTTCAGGCTTTCTGTCATCTAAAAGGTCACTTGCTCTTCTTACGTGCTCTGCTTTGGGTCCGTCTATGTGGTTCTGCATTTTTAACTGATACACTGACACAGAAATAACTACTGTTTGCTATTGTAAGATGTAGGTCCCAATTGTTCTATACATTGTATTGCTGACTTTTTTGGTTTTATTACATTAAGGCCACATTTAAAGCTTCTTCATGGCAATATATAGGAAGAGTACTAAAATATTTATTAAAACCAATATCAGGTGCTTGGTTAATTAGCATGCCATTTCCCGACTGGCAATGTCTGAAATGGATTTGCCACCCTGTCGAGTGAAGAAGAAAAGGAGATGTTCTCGGTCATGGCAGCTCCTGCTCGCGCCAGTGGCAATGCATCCGTGGAAATCACTGGTGCAGCAGCATGTTCTTACATTGTAAATACAAACAACCAACAAAATGCCTTACAGTTTTCCACAATGAGTTCATGAGATGCACGTGGCAAATAACTCCTATTAATGGCAAGGAAGCAATGTGTGAAGCTCCAGTGAACTGATGAAAAAATAGACTGAAAGAAATTGGCAATGTTGCAGTCTTACTTGATTCGCATACTTAAATATTCGTGTCCTCTGCACTTTCTCAGTGAGAATACATAATGTAATCAGGAATAAAATGCAAATTTCTAGCTAAGGAACATAACTGTCTTTTAACAAAAGGAGCCAGAAGTAACTAGTGTGATGCTGTGCTGGGACTGACAGAAATACCTTTGGTTTACAGCACTAATTACACTGTGACCTGTTTTTCTGTTGTTCTGGGTTTTGTTTTGTTCCTTTCATCTATTAAGTATTATTGAAACCAGGTCACATTCAATATCATTGCAATCTTTCTAACTATTCTGGGGAAAAACAGTGCCATTTGGACATACGGCTGAGGGAGGCAAATATGGAGGATGAAGCAAAAGGAAAAGGCGGTGAATGTCATCTGTAGAAGCAGAAAACTTGCTCTGTGTATACCCCATAAATGTTTTAAAGCTTATATTTAGAAGCATCTCTTCTAGAGAGATGATATGTTGATGTATGCTCTGTTCGGTCTTCAAGATATCACTGATAGTGTCGTCTATACAAACGAACAAAACTCCCTTTGATTTGGCATGTTAGCCAAAACAGAAATACCTAGCGATTTGCTCTTAAAGCTAATTGCTCTAACTGCCTGGCCTAAAAGATGGGCCCTTTTCTTCACATCAACTTCTGCCATCCATTATGTCTGAAGGCTTGTAGGGAACGAGGGGATCCTTTTAACCCCTTGTTTTACCACTCTGGGATTGTGAAATGTTTCTTGAAATTAGTATGGGACCCACAGAAAACTGTAGTTGGGGGATCTAAAATGAAGCTCACAATGCTTGCTAAGCATTAGGCACAATATTGCCTGATTTAAAAAGGATATTCCTTGTAAAGCACTGGAGGACACTGTCCTCTCTGACATGCCATTATTTACCTTGCTTTTACTGTAGCTACCACTTTCTGATCTAACGTTCCTTTTACACGAGACGTTTCTATTGAAGTTAATGAAAAATGGGGGTGTTCAAGGAAAGGAGCTCTATTTTCATGCTTTAGCATAAAGATGCAAATTAGGGCCACTATTAAAAACCTAACGAAAATGGATGGAATTGTAAAGCAGAGTTTGTATTGAAGTAATTTGTTCTGACATTTTGAATAAACATTACAAATAAATCAGGATCTTCATTATACATACCGCTTACTGTTTAATAATCTGGCAAAAAGATAGCTGCTATTATGGAATAGCTTTTTAGTTAGCACTTTCAGGGTCACTTTTGAACTGGATTTAGGAATTTACCAGAGTGCCCTTCCATGATGTTTGTGTAAAGGGTCTGTGGACAGACTGGGAGGACGCATGCATTAAGGTTGGGCTCAGCTCCATAATAGGAAAAAGCAAGATTTAGGTGTCTAACTGTGAGTCCAGGCTCCTGTCACGGTCAGTAGAGATCTAATTCATGCAGAGAGTGCCTTTGCTTACCCTAAGTGGCTTCATCCTGGCTGGCCAGCCGAGATAACCCTCTGGCCTCCAGTGGCAGAGCTGAGGAGACCTCCACGGACTATCATGGGAACTACGGCAGTTCCCCGAATTACAAACCAGAGTTTAGGTGTCAGAACTGGAACTGCATTCCGCTCCCAGAATTCTTCTATCCTATGTGTGACCTTATAAAAGGGTAACTCAGGGGCTATTTCCAACTGGAAGTTCTGGAATGAAATGAGTACTTTCTACTGTCACAAAATTAGTGCCTATTTTTCCCCCGTATCTGTGGGGTTGAGTCTCTTTGCCCCACGGCGTGCTGCCTGGCTGCCGCCGCTCAGTCGGGGTCACTTCTTTCAGGTGGCTCCTTGCCTGGGCTCCCAACTGGCCCAAGAGCCTGAAAGGCAGTCACTTTCCATACCACGGCATGTGCTGAGTTACCGAGTGCTTTAGAGGTTTCCAAATCCTTGTTTAAAGATTGCATTCAAAGGAAATAGGAGGTCCTGGATTTTACTCTGAAATAACTCCTGGAGACAAGCCAGACTGAAGTAAATGGAAAAATAAATCATTTGGGGGAAAAAAAAAAACCCAAAACTATTTACAAAATCTAATCTGTAAGTGGACTTTGAGTCTGAGCTGTTCTTATGTGAATTTAGCCAGGAAAGAAAACATGTAAGTCTCAAGGGAGGTGACTAATGTCAGCATGACTCTGTAGTTTAGGGCCTACAGAAATTATTCCCCATGCCGCTTCTGCCTGAAATGTAATGATTTATATATAAATGATATTTATGACAGGCAAGATAAGATGTTAAGTGCAGGAAAAGTGAAAGGGAATGAATTGTGATAGTAATGTGAGATGGGAAAGCGAAGATGTTGACTCAAAAATTCATTTTCTAAGATAATTTTTACTTCTTTAATTACAGAAGAACTTAAAGTTTAGGGAGATGGTCAATGATAACGGATGTCAAATTATGGACATGGATGTTCTCATAACATGAGGGTAGGCAACCCATTGCTGAAGCACCAGCAGTCCTTCGTGGGGTATGTTGCAACAAATACACTCTATCATCATCTTTGGTTTGGTTCTATATATTTACCCTGAGTGTAAGAGCTTCTGGATGGATGCGGTATCAGAGCAGCCCTTAGCCTTGCAGTTGCCTCAGCCAGCACTGGGGAGATGTCAATTCAACAGTCAAGTAGCAAGTATTGGAGACTTACTGTGGAAAATATCACATTTCCTCTTTAATTTTCTTCTATGCCATCCCTTAGAAAAACCTCCAAAGTGGTTCTTGTGTTCCTGCAGCCATTTTTCGAACCAAGGGGAGTTTCATCTGACTCAGGACTTAGGATCCTTCCTGCCTAGGGTGAATCCCGACCACACAAAGGCCAATGGTACACGTGTTCTTGGTAGTCTGTCCTGACCAGGTCACGTTTCTCCTGGACCACAGAAAATGAGCTAAGTGCCTCCCTGAATCGTGGAGCAAAAGGAGTCTTCCTTTCAAAGGAGTGTTACAGAGTTAGAATCAAGTTTATTCCCTAGAGAAAATCAGTTCTCCTTTAGCCACTACTTTACAGCTAAAATCTATTAGAGACAGGTAAATATAGCTAAAACATTAATGGCAAAGTAGCATATTTTTAAATTTGTAGATCAGACATGAATTACATAATAATTACACTACAATTACAGTAAAATTACTATAGTTCCATGTTACCTGCAACTACTAATTGACATAGGCTGGTTAGTACATGACAGTGTTATTACAGCATAGACTCAACAGAGTTAGTGTATCCGGGGTCTAAAAATACACTCAGTGATCAGAAAGGGAAAACCCCCAACTCGCGGAGTTGGTGTGTTCAGGGAAGTACAGTCGAAGTCTAATTATAATGTAATTGCAGTACAATTCAAGAGTAAGTTGAAACCCCTGAATGATGTAGCCTTAAACCAAGGTTTTGCAATGTTAAAATATGATAATGTAGTTAAAAGATGCAGAAGTCTTTATAGCTACATTTACTTCATGGCTAGAGTACAAAATGCTAGTACAAGTAGCCATTTCCATGTGTTTGGAAAAAATCCTTAAAATCACTATCAGTTCTCTGAGTAGTCAATGTAGGTCTGCAAACTCAGGATTGAAAACCTGCCTGACCACAAAGTGTATATAATTTGTATTTGCATTTTTTTCCATGTCATGCCACGGTCTCAGAAAGAGAGAACAAAAGCCAAGGAGGATAGTAGCAGACTTCCAGATGAGTTCCAAGGCCTGGGAAAAATACCAAAATAATAAAGTAAGCTTAAAAGGGCCTTATGTGATCTATTGTGTCTCTTAAATAACCTTACGCAATGATTTCTCCTTCCAGCCTAGACTTTTGTTTGAACCATAGCATACCATTCTGTGAGACATTCACTCATGTTTTAAAAGCTGCAAGTGAAGGATCAATTATTATTTACCCTCCCTGTCGAAACAGAAGAGTTTCTAGGCTGAGTTTGTCTGGCTATGGTTTTCAACCATTGGATCGTGTGTCTTTTTCTATTAGATTGAAACGTTGCCAGCTGTGAAATGTCTTCTGCGCTTTGGTTCTGTTACGCTGCGATAAAATCACCTCTTATCCTTTTCTTGGGTAATCAAAATAGATGAAACTTCTAGATTTTCTCATCAGAAGACAATTCCCAAAATTGAGCATTCTTCCCCAGCTCTTTTTTAATTCCCAGATATAGCAGTATAGCATCCCTCATCTCCCCACCTGCAGCATCTCTGGATGCCCTGGGGCCGGGAGTAATCAATGTCTTGGCATTAGTTATCCTGCCCATTGCCTCCAGGGCACTGAGCCTGACCTGGCCCTGCCACCGTGCATGGGAACAGGAGGGAAAAACCAGAAGTTGGAAACATAGACCAGACACCTGAGAAACAGAAGTGGCAGCTTCATCAACACTCATAGTCAATTTTGTATTTTGGAGTAATAAACATCACGTACAACAAAACGATGTCATTTCCTTACTCCTTCTTGGCATTTGTATGTTTATATGGTGGTGGACGTAATTTGCTCTTTCAGCTACCACGTTATTTTACTTATCTGTTACAGCTACTAAATCCTCCTATGAAAGCCACTGCTACCTCTGATATGACACCCCCCCTTATAAATAGGATTTATTTTCTCCTGAAGGATGACCTTACATTTGGTTGTGTTGAAACATGCATTCAAATGAACCCTCCTTTCCAAGTGACCCTGACCTATGCCCGTCATCTTTTCTCTCTTCATTGTTTTCTTTTTATTTGCTACAAATTCTGTCAGCAATGATTTAATATTTTCTTCAAGATCATTGATAAAGATATTGAATAGGATGAGAGCAGCTCCCTGGAGGCTTCTGCTCAAAAACCCCTTAGTGATTGCAAATGCCTTTCTGAGATCTACCAACTGAGCAATCCTTAATCTTTTTAAAATGGGTCTGCATTGATTTTCTCGTACAGCTAATTTTTGTAAGAATGTTATGAAGGACTTGCTCTGATGCCTTCTAGAAGTTGGGTAACTAAATCAGATTTGTGATGTCACAAAACTTTAGTGGTAGATTATAAAAATTGAAAAAAAAAAGACAAAATTGATTGAATCATTTGTTCTTTTGACTTCTTGCTGATTGTTTTCCCTGCCAGTCTTTCCTGGATTTTATTAGAGACCAACGTCAATCTAAGCTTGTTTGTAACCTTGCAAGTTGGATCGGTTTTGATCATTCTAGAATTTATTAGCATTAATTATTCAAAGAGCTCCTTGGCCACCATTATTAATTCTTATAGGTGCAAATTATCCCGTCTGGCAGAGTCAAAGCTGTCTGAGCAAGACGGGTTGGAAGGAGCGCCCGCTCCGCTGTGCCGGTCCCCGATGACGCCGACTCCGGCTGACGTCACCTCAGCTCCTCAGCACCTGGGGGAAGCGCTGCTTGAGCGCTTCAGCCTTTTGCGCTTTGTGATCGATGAGCCTGCCAACCCTGTCTCACAGCAGGTCCGTGTTGTTAATGGGATTTCATTTCATTTGCTCCTGATGTATGTAAATAAATCCTCCTGGTTAGCCTTAGCCTGGCTGGCCAGTGGTGCCTCTTCTCTCCCTTAGCAATTACTTATATTTCCACATATCCTTATTTCTGCCCGTTGCTATCAGTATTGGTTTGTTTTTAATAGTATTTCTACCTCCATTTCATCATTTAATGAAAGGAGGCATTTCTCCTCCAAGGAATTGAGGAGTCTTTGCACAGATATGGATGATTAGGAGTTGCTGCTCTGCTTTCTGCAGAATTTGCTTTCTCTCGACCTGAAATTGAGGAAAAATCCACCAGAGCACGGAACTGGGCCTTTCTAAGATGGTGTCTTTTGGGTTCATTGGCTGTGCGGTCAGCTGTCCCTGTGGCTCCAGCATCGAATTTTCTCAAGGCTTCTCAGCAGGACGGACAAACCGAACGTGGTGCGGAGCTGCTGCTGCTGGAGGAGTGCTGGAGGTGGGATGGGATCTGGGATGATTCCCTGGGGGACCTGGCTCCCTCCTCCAGCCCTGTGTGAAAGCGGAGAAGAGGCTTCAAGGTGGTAACAGCTTAAAAAGAGCTGCTCCTCTGAAGGGCTCCTCACCGCCCTACCCCAAAAGCAGCCAGTGTCCAAGCATTTGGACCCTTTTCCCCTTGGAGGTAGCACCACCGGGCACGGCAGCGTTTCCACCCACGGCAGCTCACTGCCCTGACCTGTCCGGGCTCCCACAGGGATGGTCCTGTGCTCCCGCTGGGACGGCGGGAGGGCTGCCATGGGTTATGGCAGTGGAGCCACGCCAGTTTGGATCCCTGCCTGGTGTGATAACTCATCCAAGAAGAAGGGTAAATGCCAGGCAATGAGCCCAAACTTACTTTAGTGCTATCATGGGGACGCTCAAAGCCCCAAGCCATTGCTTATCACCATCCTGAAGTTGATGGCAAAATACTCTCTCCTACTTGCTTTTGCTTCATTTTTTTCAGCTTTGGGAAAGTGGTGTTTTTGAAGAAGCAAACACGTGTACTGCTGGTGAAAACTGTACCTGTTAGCCTAGAGCAAGTAAATGATCGTGAGCGCTTGCATCTACATTGACTGACACATTTGTGTTCATATGTAATATGGATTTATTCCAAGTGTTGTAGTACATTTTGATAGACAAATCAGTAACATTACTGAATTCACTGTCTAGAAAGGGTATATTTGCCTAATAGGTAAAGAGGAGGAGATTTTGGTATCGTGCAAACACTGGGTGTTACTGATACTTTGTAAGATACTATAATCTATAATGTTTGTATATGAAAAGCCAGCAAATGACATTTGAAATGATACTTGCACAATATAATAGTGGCTGATAGACTGGCAGAGGATGTCTCAAACAAAAACACTGTTTCTATTAAATAGTGTGCAATTCAATGCATTTAACTTTACCTGCCAGAATCTAGTTGATCTTTTAATAGATCCTTTAGATATTATAAGCAAGCATTCATAAACATTAGTTTCCAGAAAATCTGAAAAGATACTGTGGTTTAGTCTTAGTGACACAGATCTCAGTGCAGTCTAATTTTTCCAGTTTCTTAGCTGGACCCTGAGTGCTGGTGGCAAATTTACCCCCGGGGTCCAGGGGAGAGAGAACCCCACCATGTGCCCAGTTGGGTGCAGTGGATGATAAATGCCATATACGAAAGGGCAAGCTGTGCCACTGGGCAGCTCTGCCACCTTTGCTAGTATTATGGAAACTGGATCAAATACAAAGAAATGGCAAACCCTTCATATCAGGCATGGGGCAGCGTAGCTCATATGCAAGATATAACCCTAACAGAACTTTTTCTCTTAAGTGGATTCTTAGTTACCATTGGGATCAACTTAGGATAAACCATGGATGTTTGTAACCTGGAATATTATTTAGGAAATATCAACTAAACTGTTCTGAGTTTACTGATAAGCCATGAGCTTAAGGTAGCGCACACACAAGCTGGGGGTAGCAGAAACTTGCACAGTTACAAGACCTTAAACCAATGTGTAATGTTTCAGTTCTGCTTTCTTCTCAGGGGCCACTAAGGAGATAGCAAAATTATGCACAGACACTGAGGTAATTCGGAGAAATTTGCTTTAAAATACCATAACTTAGAGAAGGCAGTTTTATTGCCAATGAGTATCATCTGAGAGACTAATATGCACTTTTATGCAAAGACCAGTCAGTTGCATTTACAACAAAGCACAGGAAACTAAATCCAGACTGAAAGGGATTTGTTAGCAACTTTAGATTTCGTTTAAATTTCCCCATGGGAGATCCGAACCATATGTGGGAATAAAATCCATGCATAAAACTGCATATTTCTGTGCAGTTTATCAGATACTTGACATCTCAATCAACATACTAATGTACTTCCTGAGACACCTCTTAAGCATCTGCAAATATTTCCTTTTGATTGCTTTTGTTTTCTTCTTGTGAAAGAAATCTTTCTCTTCTGGCTGTTCTTCTTCTCCTGAGCATGTAACCCTCCCTGCCTGTCCTTGGCTCAGAGCTAGCCAAGCACAGTCCTATCTTCCTAGAAATGCAGTGACTCAGAAATTTGTCTTCTGATAGCCTCACGCTGGGAGTGTCCAGCTTCTCCGGAGAATCTCCTTTGGCTTTTAGCCTTGAGTTTTAAAACAGGAGCCCTCTTAAGTATAGGAGACGTATTTTAGAACATTAGAAGAGTTATTTCATGTCTTTATTCTGAGCTCTTTTTTTTTTCTTTTGTTTTTTTTGACAGAATTGTACCATTCAACTTACAGTAACCAAAAAAACTCTACGGTCTGACTTGAGGTCTCCCTGGGTACATTAGTGTTAAATAAGGAGCAGAGTCTGTTCTCCAGCCCTGAAGGGAAGTGGCAAACTCTGGGCTGTGTTCCTTTGACAAAACTCTCTTTCCCCCCTTCCTCCTGGGCATGGTGACTTCATCCATTCTGCCTTCTGGAAAAGGTTCCTGGCCCGTGTATCACCCAAACCGTGCTTGAACGTTCTCCAGGAAGGTACCACTTGGCATGGGTCAAACCCATGCTGGGTAGTGTGTTACTCCGTCTACTCAGTTAAATAGGAGGATGATCACAGGCCAATGCACTATCTGTCACCCTGCTTTGTTTGCTAGAATAGGCATAGCCCCCAGATCCCACCAGTAGGCATTTCCAGGAAGCTATTCGGAGCATCTTGTCTCGACAGCTTGCTAGAGGAGCTGGGTGGAGAGATGTAGTGTGTTTATACGGGGGATAAAGAGCCTAGCCCTGCCAGTGCTTGGCACTGCTACCCTAGCTCACCTCCTTCCCTCCCCACCTGCAGAGGAGCATACAGGAATCCTGGGCAGAAGGCTAGAGGTTTTATTACCTCTCATTTGGGGTGACTGTTGATGCACACGATCACCATGCTAATGTGTAGATAAAAAACCCTTTGTGTTACGCCATCATGTTTTCCTTATATATCTTCCTCACTCTCTTGCTCTCTCTCTCTCTTTCCATCTGTCTCTAGACATCGCTTACGAGGGAGGGCTGGAGTGCCACAAATTTTGAACGCTGACGGTTCCCAGGCACACAGAATATCACGAGTTTGCTCAGACTTATTGGTATAATACATCCTCTCCCTGCCAAGGTAGCCACACACTAACAAGATGACAAAGTGAGCTATTCAGATGGTGAAAAATCCCCTAAACATAACAAAGCTCTTCATTTGCCCCCACTGGAGCTCAGAAAGACTTCACGAGCTGGGCTGACTAACTCAGCACAAACGCTAACGAGCAGCTGACGAAGACTTCTGTCCCTGGACACCTCAGATCCTCAAGCCTAAGCAAATGCCCACCCTACTGGTACAGGGAAAGCAAACGAAGCATCACATGCACGAACAAACTGAGAGCCAGGCAACTGGCCTAAGAACAGCCTAAGCCCATCTCTCCCGCCGGCTGGAGAGCAGAGCAGCTCTCACTTAGCTTTTGCTCTTTTCCCTCCCTGGGGCCACTTTGTCTCCGTGCACCAGGGCCATATGCTTTGACACTTCTGCATGGCCACAATTTGTATACCTTTGGCCCCCAGCACCTCCTGGGCCCAGGCTCCTTTGCTCTGCTGCTCCTTCTCTGCCCGAAGGTCTTGGGGAGCTGAGCCCGAAGTGTCCTAAGCCCAAAGGACCCTTCAAGATATACAAGTTGCTGAAGCTCTTCCCAGAGCGGCAAAGTGTGTGGGCCCTTTAATTTACATTTTTTTGGTCCAGAGGCAGAATGAAATGTGAAGACAGAGCAAAACTGACTCTACGAGTGTTACTCGTAACTTTAGGCAGCACAGGAACGATCCAGCTTCCCACAGAGTATATGTCCATATCAGCGGTGTGTCTTTTTCCCTGCTGTTTCCCTAGTCCCTCAGTTTAAATCAGAATCTCTGAGGATCTCATAGGATCCTTACTCAGCCTGTTCCTTCATCCCCTTCCCCACCTTGTTAACTCTGAGCCTTTGGTTGGACACGGAAAGCAAAGGAGAAGGGAGAAAAGACAGAGTTTGTGTTTTGGGGTATATCGCCCAGCGGGTCCCAGGAGGGCACCTCTGCGGCAGGGTGAGCGCTGGGCTCTCACACCAGGCTGGAGGTGAAAGACCCCAGTTACTTGCATGATACTGGAGGGAAAAAAGACGCAAGTGCCAGGTTGCCGCAGGAACAGATGGGGCCGGGCGAGGGTCGGTGCTGGAGCGAGCCGCTGCGTGCAGGTGGTGGTCCTGCTCACCTTCACCCAGGGCTTGGATCCAGCATCATCATCAGCCTGGTCCTGGCATAAGCCGCGGCCACGGCTGTGCCCGGAGAAACGCAGCCAGGGACCTGCAGCACTGACAAAGCGGAGCTGACTGAAACCCAAATTTTCTAACATAGGCTCGCCCAGCAGTCCCGCTGATCTCAAATACCTGTGGGCTCTGGGTCTCAGTGGCCAAAAGGGGCCCTGGTGAGAAGAGGATGTTTTCAGGAGCTTGAACAGACTGGGCACCAGCTGAGCATCCCTCCCACAGCCTCGTGGCGTCTGGGTACAAAGCAGCTGTCTAGCAAATCGCTTACAAATTCTAGCCCTAATTACACTCCTGGCAAATACCGTGTTAAGGTAAGCTGCTGCAGGAGGTGGATTTTTAGAAGAAAACTAGCAAGATTCATTTCAACTGTTTCCAGATGAATAATAAGCATGGATAACAATTCAAACATTTCAGTGAGCTGGACCACTACGCCTGAACTGCCCAAGGGCATCCAAGGCAATGGTGCTGATGGAGAAAATCGCCTCTTTTTTTGGTTTGGGGGTAACATTAGGAGGCTGTGTTGCTGAAGCAGAAGAATATTGGTTTCTGTTGGTACTGCTATCACACCTGAGAGAAGGGGATGCTTCATAGTGACAATTATGAAAGCAGAGATAGGCAAAAATAATTGTTTTGCTGTTCTTCAAGCTTCTAGAATGGCCTGATTGATAGGAAAAAAAAAAAGTGTTGTTTGAAGATACCATAATAATTTTCCTGATATTTTGTGCAGGAAAAACAATCAGTTTATCAGCTTTTGTTCAGCATGTTCACAACTAGCTGGAAACGAGGGGGAGAAGAAAACAATTCTTACAAGAATTTCTGGATTTTCAGGAAGTTATTTTTCAATACCCACTTGTAACAAAATTGGAAAAAGAAGCTTTCTAAAACTCCAGAAATGAAAAGTGAAATTGGCTTTAAGCATATATAACTAAAATGCTCTAGATCTTCAACAGTTTAAAATCACAGGATTTGCATTTAATGTTCCAAAATGATAAACATGTATTTTTCAATTTGTGATGGCATGTTTAGTCAACACTATCCTCTGCAGTGTAATGAGAAAGGCCCTTCAGACACTGAGGCAGAAAACTTGCACTCAATTTCTCTCAAATGTTATTTAGATAGTATTCAGTAAAATAATGTGTCTAGTTAAGATATATACATATATATATGTGACTGTAAGCACATCTAGCTAAGATATGTCTTAGCTAGATATATGTTTTTATATACATTTATAAATTATATATAGAGAAGATGTATTTAATAAAGAAGGAGCAAACCAAATGAAATTATTTATGAA
This sequence comes from Haliaeetus leucocephalus, assembly GCF_000737465.1. Classification (NCBI taxonomy): domain Eukaryota; kingdom Metazoa; phylum Chordata; class Aves; order Accipitriformes; family Accipitridae; genus Haliaeetus; species Haliaeetus leucocephalus. The sequence goes on from NW_010972587.1 coordinate 5,410,935, forward strand.
GCATGCAAGCAGTGAAATTTTAGTGTTGACATTAAAAACTTGCCTATTGCTTTACAAAACACCTGAATGGATGTCCATAGTGATGTGGCCCTTCGTCCTTTCGTGATCCCTCCACACTGCTTAGTCCTGGTGCACAGGCAGAGCAGCAGCGTGGCTTGATGGATGGAGACAAAGCTGGGACCTTGGTTCAGCCTCTCTTCTGCTGTCTGACTTCAGCCCTTCCACTTATTCTTCCAGTGGGAGCAGAGTATTCACAGTATCTCCTTTTAGACATGAGCTAATCTGGGCTCTGAACTGTGTTCTGGGCGATTTCACCTCCCTCATCGTTAGCCAGATATGAAGCCTAAGCCTGAAGTGAGATGATGAGATTAGTAATTATTATTACAGGGCATAAGGTCCCAAACTTCATATTTCATTTAGTAAATGCAGGAAGCATAAGGCTATTGCAAATATGAGGAAGTAGTGTCTATTTATCTAACTTACAACAGGCAAATTTTGAAAGGGCACCACTGCATAAAAGCCCACAGGAGGGAGGAGATAGCACACATACTTAAACCCTGACAAGAGAGAGACATGATACATCTGAGCAAACCAACAGAGATGTTAAAACTCCGAAGCCTCACAGACATCTGCTAACTTGAACATGCAACTGGCAGCTATCACCGAGCCGTGTTCTCGTGTGGCTCTCGGCTGCTGCTTGCCTGTATTTTCTAATTCCAGCATGCCTCCTCGGTGTTACTCCTACATGAACTGGCAGTGTTGTCAGAGGCAATCATGTCAGGGCACTGCAGACCACTTTTTCCCTTGTGAGGAGGAAGTTAATTTGATGGATCTTGTTGCTCAAAATAAAAATGCAGGTTTCATCCATGCAAAGCTTTATATTTTGTACTGGGAACACTGGAACTGTGCGAAGGAATCTTCTTCCAGCCACGAAAAGAATATCAAGTAGGAGGAAGGTGTTTCCTTTCACTGGAGGGTGATGAGGTCCACAAGCAAGTGCAATGGATACTCCCAGGGTTCGAGGGAAACAGTACTAAAACATCATCTTTCTCCAGCAGTCACAGAAACCAGCGTGATAAAGAGCAGATTGGCAAACCTCTCCTGGCTTTGGGCTCACATGGCCTCTCAGTAGAGAGCTGAAGTAGGGTATGATTAATTATCAGGATAAAGAAGGTCTTGCAGTCTGCTGTTGACATGCATCATTTGCTTTAAACAAAACTTTGCATTTTTGATAATGATGGAGAAGGGTTACCCTCTCCCCTTTCCCTGTTCCCACGTGATGGATAGAAGCAGCTCTTTTTGTACCATCCTCTAACCAGAATGGCATACACCCTGGCTCCTGTTCAGAAATAAACTCCACTAAAAAAACTGTAAAAATCCTGACTAAATAGGACTCAAGTCTTTTAGTCGTGTTCATAAAATCCTCTTCCCGTTCGTTCATTGGCCTTGGCCAATTCCAGAGGTGTGCCCGGCAGCAGAGATGCTGCAAACCTCGGTGCTCCTCCGGGGAGGAGGAGGAGGGTAGGAGCTGCAAGCTGTGCTGCCGCCCAAGAATGACATCTGGTCACGGTTCTTGCTGCTACTTGCAACCAACCCTGGCAGGAGCTGGGAAGTCTATCTTTGCGTTAGCTGGGAATTTTGCCCGTGGAGGTCTTCCCTCCATGATCCTCCCCATGGCAGCTTCTGCAGCCCCTTCGCAAGGCAGTTCACGTGTTGGTGGTCTTTGAGTCAGTGCGGGTGGCAGCTGAAACAGAGCTTGAGGAGATTTACTTGTCCTTCCCTGCAAGGGGCTCCTGCTCTCAGGAGACGTCCCCATGATCAGAAGGACCTGGCCCTTCTTTCTGGAAACTGAGTCCAAACTCCAGAGAGAAGCACTGTACCTTCGGTCTCTCCTTTTCCTTGGGACTCTGGGTTGACTGGTAGCGGAAGGAAAAGCTGGCTGTAAGAGTTTCTAAACCTCTTCTTTTTTCTTGCCGTGTCTCCGAGATGCCAGTGAGACTGCAGCCCTGCACACGGACCTCCCAGTGCTCCCATTTGCTCCCCGTGCTGCGCATTTTAGTGTGCAGGCGCTTCGGCACCCCGTCCTGCTCCCTTCCCAGGCAAAGCGTGAGCGCTCCCCCCACAGCACTGTCCCGGGGGACTCCCTTTTCCTTGGAGGTGGTCGCTCGACCTTTCAGAGGAGGCTCTGTTCCCGTGGGACACGCTGCAGGTGCCTTCCCCGTCGGTGATGTTAGTGAAGAGCTATAACAGAACCGCGCAGCCACCCAAAATGGGAAGCAAAAGAAAAGGGAAGGGTATAGGTAGGGGAACCACTAGGTCATAAATCCACATGGCAGTTTGCAGCCCCCAGAACCACTGACGTTTTCATTGATAAATAAGATTAATTGACGTGAAGGGTTAGAGACTTCATTATGAAATATTTGAGCCTACACATTAGCTCAGTCGATGGGAATTCATCCAGAAGGGCGAGGCTTCCTCAGCACCAGCACCACCAGTCCAGAAGCTGGATTTGCACCACTTCCAAAAGCCCAGCACCCAGCAGCCTGTTTTACTTTGCTGGCACGTGGACTCGGCACGCACCTTGCAGCAAAAGCCAAGTCTCTTCGCTGCTTTCTGCAGCACCTGAAGGAAGCATAAACTCCATGTTTTCTGTCTCAAGAAAACTCAGTACAACTCTGAAAGATAAGAGGTAATGACTTGTGATAACGTGCCTGTAGGCCCAAAAAGACTGATATTAAATACAAACTTTTAAATCATTGTAAAACAATTCCCTGTATATTTTTTAGTCTTTGTGCTGGCTAATAGCCGTGTGTTTTGGGGTACTAGACAACGGCGCTTTGTCTGCAACTTTCATTATCTTTCTATCAAAGGACCTGTTTCATGGCATTGATAAAATTCCCCTCTCACTTCCCATGAAACAGTCCCCTAAAACTGAAGCCTGCAAACCAGCAATCCGTTTGCTGTTGTTCTCTAAGCTGGGAGTGACTTTGCTCTCCTGGAGCCCACCCTACCTCAGGGCTTGCTTTTCAGATGAAAAAGAATACCAAAACAGATTGAGCAATACCCACACTGTTCAGAACAAAAGAAATGAATCAAATGCAGCGGTGTACTGAAGTGCCTAAAAAATCCCAACTCGTGAGGCAGCCTCCGACTCCGAGCCTGTACCTCTGCCCTTTGGACACATCTCTCTGCCATCCGTGGCATACACGGCAACAAGATGCAACTCCAGGAGCACGTAGCTGTATTAATGCAGGAGAAAAACAGAGAGAAGCTCGTTGGGCCACCTCCTGTATGTGACTGGGAATCCTATAGCAGTGTGCCGAAACTCCTTTCGGAAGGTGCAATGCTGTAATGAATATACCAAGCACTTGTATATACCAAGCACAGTGACAACTGTGTCATTCAGAGCTTTGTCATTCAAAGCTCCCAAGTCTTATTTTCCGTAATATGTTTGCCTTGTGGATAGGATTGAACCCAGCAGTGCTCTGCAGCCTTCAGTGGGGTCAAATCATTGTAAAAAATATACCTCATCAAGATAATCTTCTCCATTTTTATTGCTTCCTTTTCATTTTTACCTCTAGTTAACTCCCTCTTCAAAAACAGAGATGGCAAATTAACTAAGTTAAGTGATTAAATCAAAGATGACCATATCTCAGACGAATCATGCTCTATGAAACTTCTTCAGTCTGCAAATCACAGCCTTCCCTCTAGCAATTGGTGTCTGCTAATGTAAAGCCACTCAGTCTGATTAAATGTGACTTTGAGCAGTGGACGGGTTTGTGCTTGTCTTTATGTGTAAAGGTAAATGTCAGCAAAATGAATGGAGCTTTGGGTGTTACTTATGTATTTGACGAACCCCTTGTACTCTCCCTACCAAGTGTATTGTAAGCACTTGACTAGATTTATCAGCTGCTTTATAAGGAGCATCAAGAAACCCAGATTAAAGGTTGCTAAGTTACAAACCAGATAAGACATAGGCATATTTCCAAATTTATACAAACACCATGCCTAAATTAAAGAGAAGCGTAAGAAGCGGTCTGAGCTCATGAATAGGTTAGCGTGCAAGATGGATTTCTCTCTCTATTTCTCTGCATGGCTTTACTTCCAGTGATATTTCAAAGGGGCATTACACCATTCAGAACCTATTATAACATGCCAAGTATGAGAGAAATAATGCCTAATACCCAGCATGGGGGCTTTTTAATGGTAATACAAATATTATGCAGCATTTCCCTCCCCAAGTCAAGCTGTGCTTGCCTTGAATACAATCCTCCTACAAATACAAACATGTACATCCTGGGTGCACAAGCCCTTGTTACAATGGGGACAAAGTAGAACTGTCTTCACACACAGATAACATAGACATTAATCCCACGATTGAAGAAATGGGATTTTGAACTGTGCAAATTCCAGTTCAAAGGAGGGATCCTTCTCGGTATAGATGTCTTTGTTATCAGCCCATGTTTAGCTAATAAATGGTTTATTAAAAATGGCACGGCTGTGAGTAGCTTACGTACGTATTACTGGGTTCGGCGTGGGCCAAAATTACAGCTTACAAAGCTGGAGAAGCTGTTAGGAGATGCTTGCGTGCACCGCACAGGGAAGCAGTGCACGGAAAGATGGGGTTTTTCTATAAGCACTGCTCTTTCAGCCTACTTAAGTTCCTAGGCATTATTTTGGTCTCATGTTATTAGCAGGCATCATCACGGATGGCTGTGGTCCGAGGTCTCTGTGTTTTCTGGTGAGGGAAATGTTGCTGAAGCGTTCAGCGCCCAGACTGGAGGTGGAAGCCATTAGTGGGAGCACTGGTGTGCTGTCAGGTACCCCGTGGCTGGCACCGTGTGCCCAGGTGGCACCCAGCTCTAAGCCCAGCCAGCTTCCCTGACAAAATGTGTGCTACAGAGTCCTACCGTAGGAGAGAGCAGATGGACTATTTTAAAATATCTGGTGGAGAAATAACTCTATATTTTGCAGGCCAGCTTTTGCCTTCCGAAAAGCTAACCAGAGACATTTATCGGATGATTTCTTCCACGTATCTAGCCTTGTTCAGAAAAAAAAATTGGAAAATTTAATTGAATTCCACCTCCGTATGGCACGACGGCTAGAAAAGGCTCCGGCAGGGGCTGGCTAACCGGAGTGCAGAAGCACATTGCCCACAGGCCTTTTTCTCATGCCCTGCTCCTTATGCGGGTACAGGATCCAGCAAAACTAGGCAGAGAGTTCTGCTACACCATACTGATGCCTCCAGGGGATTTCCAGAAAAAAGGTCAACTAGGGGCTTCTGGCTTCGTTCTGGTAGTTAAACACAGAATAATCACCTGAATTCCAGACCATGGACACCCCTCAGCCTGGCTTTATCATCACTTGGAGCTCTGCTGCATAATGTCTTAATAAAGTAGAAAGTTGTTGTTGTGCTGTACTACCTTTTTTTTTTTTTTTTAAAAGAGTATTTTCATTTACATGAAAAAACAACAAAATCCAACCTAAATCCCATCCTTTCTTCTATTTAATTACCAGGTCTTGTGTTTTCAAGCAGTTTTAAGGTAAAGCTAATTATCATGAGAGGAGCTAGGAAGTATGAAATAGGGCTTTTTTTCTAGCTGGGAGCCACAAAGGTGCTTCAAAAGCTTTGGCAGGCCAGACAGTAAAACACATCTTAATGTTACTCAGTTATAACAAGAAGAAAAATAGCATGGCTCTAGATCATCTAATGGAAGTTAAAGGCATTACTTGGCCTATGAGCTGTCTGTGCTCCTGTCTGCCAGCCAGACAGAGTGTAACAGGGACCAAAGTCCTGTGTTTTGCGCATTGATTTAAGTCCAGCCTTGTCACAGGTACTAAATTTACGTTAGATTTCAGCCAGAGCAACAAAATGCTCATTAGAAACAGCGTGCTTTAATTTGGAAATGCTTTTTCCAGTTACACTTCAGAATTTTTCCTTCTACTTACAGATCAGTCTTATCATACTCTGTAAAGATGCACCTCCCATCAATTTTTTATTGTCTTTGACATGAATCCTGTCTGCCTTCTTAGCTCTGAGACTTACGTCCTGGAGAGAATGACACGTGGTCATTCCTCTGCACTGGTAGGACCACTGTATCTGCACCAGCAGTTCACCACGATACGCACTCGATCCTTGCTGCTCTGAGCAAAGTCAGAGCACCTACTTATACCTGCAGCCAAATTGATAATGTTTTGTAATCACTGTTATGAGTTTTTTGTAGATACACGCTCTACAGCTTCCTACCATTCCTTGCTCTAGGCAAGATACCATCCTGAGAACATCAAGTAGAAATGAACCCTGCTGCAAGATTAAGTTTTGGACCGAGCCTTTGAGTTATTAGCCTTATAGCTAGGTGCTCTGTTTTTTCTTTGTGTATTTGCTGACAATTTAATCTTTCCCTGCCTGTCAGCTCTTGACTGTAAAATCCTTCAATCCGTGCTCCCGGAGATCTCAGTCATCCCAACAACCAGTGCCACCATTTTAATCATTTCAACCCTCTTTTGCACATCTGTGGTGGTGAGCAGATGAGAGCGCCGCCTGAAGAATGAGTTTAAAGGGCTTTTCTATAGTCATCCTTTAATTTTATTACATTACCTGAATTTGATTCTCTCTTTTTAGGAAGCAAATGATATGGCCTTAACTGATACTCCTGTTCTTAACCAAGTCAGTGGAAATTCCTTTAGGAGTATAAGGAAATTAGGTCCTGCAATTTCTATTTCACAGAATCACAGAATCATGGAATCATTTAGGTTGGAAAAGACCTTTTAGATCATGGAGTCCAACCATTAACCTAACACTGCCAAGTCCACCACTAAACCATGTCCCTAAGCACCACATCTACATATCTTTTCAATACCTCCAGGGATGGTGACTCCACCACTTCCGTGGGCAGCCTGTTCCAGTGCTTGATAACCCTTTCAGTGAAGAAATTTTTCCTAATATCCAATCTAAACCTCCCCTGGCACAATTTGAGGCCGTTTCCCCTTATTCTATCACTTGTTACCTGGGAGAAGAGACCGACCCCCACCTGGCTCCAACCTCCTTTCAGGCAGTTGTAGAGAGCGATCAGGTCTCCCCTCAGCCTCCTTTTCTCCAGGCTGAACAACCCCAGGTCCCTCAGCCGCTCCCCATCAGACTAGTTCACCTGTTCATTGAAACCAAACCCCAAACCAGCAATGTCACTGGTCTTGAAAGAGGTGCTGCCTGAACAGATGATGCTCATCTTTTCTGCTTCTCAAGTTGTGACACAGGCCTCACAGACCTTTTTAGCGCAAAATACCTGTTGATTGCAACGGGAGTTTTGCCTGAAATATCAAATCCATAGACACTCATGTCTATGCAGTGAGTCTATGTCACACTAACTACAGATGCCACTGCCAAAGAACTTTTTGTCAGACCTTTGCATTTAAATTTTCTAGGTCTGGTGAATAAAAGAAAACATGCTTTCATTAGTGGGGGTTGGTTTATACTTAGACCTTTATTTGGAGATTATCTCCTAGGTACTACTTCTCCTTGTCCTAAATGGGAAGAGATACAGCTATATGAGCACTGTCACTTGTGTCGCCTGCTCGTCTCTGGAGATTATGTTACAAAAATGTAAATACCATAATACCTTGCAGGGAGACTAGGAAAGAGAGTTTCAGAACATCCCTGTATTTGATTTATCTAGATATGTATCTGTCTGGTTGTCTAGGTACACGTTCAAAAATAATCAAGAATTCATTCATACTTACTGAATTGAAACAATAGTTGGAAGGACAACTCCAATTACATGCTCAGAAGTGGATGGATTTTGTGTTATGACTGTCATTTGGTGAAACTCCCTCACTGAGGGTAGGGTCCAGGTGACTCGTAACAGGTCCAGATGAGTTTTGAATGTCCAGGAAAGAAAAGAATTCACAGCCTGTCTGGGTTGCTGTTGTAATGTTTGAACACCATGACAAAATTTTTTCTAGTGCCTTGGAAACAGACATTTCCTTGTTGCAGCTTATGCACATTGCCTTTTGTGCTTCCTCAGGTACCTCCAAGGAGTGTCTGTCCCCATCTTCTTTCTGCTCTCCCATTGTGTAAATGTTTCTTTCTTATTTTTCTCATCTTCTTTCATCTGCCAGATTTTTCTCCTAGTAAAAAAAGATTTAATCCTTTCCCTATCTTAGCCTGCTTCTAAAATGCTTTGTCTTTAGCTGTGGCCATGTCGAAGTACATGGACTTCAGTGAATATCTGAGCCCAAATGTAGTCACAGGACCTTACTGTGATGTGTATATTATTCTTAAATTTATTTTCTACATTTCACTTTTTGCAGCTCTCGCACATCCCTTTTAAAATAACCCAGAAGCTTTTAAACCTCCAAAAGAACAGCATAGCCAAGCGTTAAAACAACAGTGGCCTTTAAAGCTCCTTCTCTTCATACCCATCTTCTCTTTTCTGCTCTCCAGAAAAAACGACGCTTTGTGAAGGATGGAATCCCACGGGAAAGCTGAGGCAGGGCTTATGACATCAAATGTAATGGGGCAGTCGCTGCCACTTCTGAAGTAAGGTCTGCACTGCAGCTTTTTGTAAATCCTATAAGGACCAAAGTCATCTGGGGCTGGATTGCCTTTGATTAACTGTGCTTGCCTAACTTGAATTTGACGCCCAAGGTTCAGTCACCTGAGGTCCTTTCTAATTCACAGCCTCACTGGTGAGTCAGTCCTGCAGGTTGCCTGCCTTCTCCACTGATTGCATAGCAAACAAGCCGAGATGAGATTTGCCATTTTTAGGCAGCTAACTTTAGAAGACATGAATGAATCACACTTCCCTAGTGTGGTGTCTTCTTCCTGTCATGAGTCTTGTACGAGTTGAATCCCTGCATCCCTTAACTTACCCTTTTAACTTAAGTGGCTTTTACGAGGTTCCCTGCAGGCATCCCTCCTCGCTGGCTCAGATGCAAAACTCAAGTGAGTGAGTGATGTCCAATGTGGGTAACGTTGGACCAAATACAAATGCATGCTTATGGAACAAGAGCAATACTTCACACCCAAAGCCCCCTATCTAAACACACCACTATTGAGATTTTATTTATGATTTACTATATCTTCAGAAAATCTCACAGTAGTTTATAAATTCCACCGAAGGAGCTTACAGGGTGTGCGCTCTAACCTAAACACTCTGATTTACAGCAAGGTTGGAACTTGTTACAGAAAACAGAGCTGAATGGAAGAGGAGAATGAGGTCCACAACTAAGGAAAAGGAGTCGGAATTAGCATGCATCTTTCCAGCATTAACTATGATAAAGCCACAGAGATGTAGCACAGCTGTATTCCACTTTTATGAGACTGTATTCACCAGAAGTGGAGGTAACAGCAGTGTTTTCAGAGGTACATGAGAAATTCCAACAGACCTCATTTTTGAAGAATCCCCAACCAGAAAATTCAAATTGGTATAAGCTGTGGCAAAACACATATACAGTGTCTGAGACCCATAGAGGTATAGATTTTTCAGACTCACTGTAAATGGGGAAAAGAAACTTTCATTGTATATTTCTATTCCGCCTAATTTTCCACGTAAGGTACATTTTCATATTCTGCCTACATACCCACACTACATTTATTATGTATCTGTTGAAAACAAAGAAGCCACATGCAGACACCCAGACACCCGCCTCCGCCAGACCTGCTCCTCCCAGCCGTGGCGTGGGAGCTGCAGCCTACCAGCCGTTCCCTGGGGGGGGCTTTAATAGGGAGATGCCGAGGTCGGCCCCTGTATCGGCGGCACATATGCATTCGTGGAGCATCCATGCATAATCAGGCCAGCGGGGACATCAGAAAGCCAAAACCACCACGCAGCATCTCCATAACAATATGTAAGTCTGTGGTGGTTGCTAATATAATTCTGTGGACCGAGAACCATGAGGACTCGGGACCGGTGGGGAATCTGGGATAACTGGAAGTTAAAAAAATAAATTAATCTATCAAACATGAGAGACTGAAGCCAAGTTTATGCAAGGAATACAAGGCTGAAACGGGTTTGTTCAGTAACAGACATATTTAGTCAAAGGTTTGAATTCAACCTAGAAATAAAACCCCATCGTATTTCCTGGTAATACACAGGCAAGCCAGGCAAACAGCAATGATGCCTTGTTTGCTGATGAAGCAAAGAGATAAGAAAGTGAAAAAATCCAGGCTCTCTGGTGCTCAGTTTCCTCTTACCGTCACTCGCTCTGTCCCTTCCCATCTCCTTTTCCCTATTTAATTAAAACACATTAAAGGCAACGCCTATCAACTAGCAGCTTTGGATTCGGCATCCGTATCTCTCAGACTAGCCGCCGAGTCAATCTGACGGTTGAGGAGAGTGGTTTGGCTTTTGCAGTCATTTAGCTGCAGCCTCCACGCGCCTGCGATGTGATGCAGAATTGATGGGAGCAGTTCCCGTGCCAGGGGCTTCGGAGGAGAAGCCTGTAACTGAGCACTCTGCTCCATGTGTGTCCATCCTCTGAGCAAACCTGCTTTACTATCCCTTTGCACATAACAATCAGCTTTCTGATTTTTATATACTGTTCGTAACACTCTATCCCTGGTAAGGAAACTTTTAAATAGCGTTCTTTCCTCTGTTTTTTTTCCAATATAATTTGCAAACAATAGAGATCACTGTACTCCGGGGAAAGGTAGTTATGGGAGAGGAGTAGGGGATTTGTGTATTGTTTTAAGAGGGGAAAGGAGGTCATAATCAGTATTGTGATAAAAACAATTAACTGCAGATCTTTAGATACTGTTAGCAAAAAAACAAGACCGGGAAACCAGTTCTGAACTGGGGAGGTACCATGCATGGGGCCACTGAATAAATAAAATCTTTTTTTTTTCTGAACACATTCAGTAACACCGACTAGCTGCTGATGTCCAAGTAAAAGTGATACAGCTAGAAACAACCTCTGATTATTTTACTTTTCATGTAGAGCTGTCATGCATCAAAGAACTTCATATACATCAGTGAAGTCTCCTGACACCACACTGGGCAAATGAGCGCTACATAGCAGATGGGTAAAGCAAGACTTAAAGAAACCAAACAGGAGTGGCCTCCCTGGAAATACAGCTCAGCAGCCTCCTGCTCAGACAAGCATCCTCAGCCTCTTTCTCCATCCTCCCCTTTGCAGCCGCAGCACTTTTGTGAGAATCACCGTGGGAACATTATCCCGGGGGACAGGAGTGGGACTGGAGCGTCAGACATGGGATCTGCCGCCGTTGGTTCCATGCCATGGTGGGGAGCATGATGTCAAGTCTCCCTCTCTGCTCCCAGCTGTAGGAAGTGAAGCCCGTGCGATGTCCCTTGGAAATGACAGTAGCCAGAATTATCGCCCTGCAAGAAATTCTGAGAACCCCACTGAGCTATGTGTCGCACTGCAAACACAACGCTACCTCATGCCTTAGCTGGTCGGATAGTTTTAGTCTTACTGAATGCAACCAGCTATAAACATTTAGGGTCACAGTCTAAGATAACTTCTTCAGACAACTCCCCACCCAACCAGTGAAGGCAGTAACTGGTACAGGGTATGTTTCACCACCAAATTAGCTCAGGATGCTGCAGGATTTTTAAAGGAAGCCAATTCTTTGGTCTCACAGCAACCCTTTGAAAAATGGCAGTAAGAAGCAATTCTCACTCATAGAGAAACCCTCTAGTGCACTTGAAATTGAAATTTTGAAATGGCCATCAGTAAAAGCCATCTAGCTGAAAGACGCTGTTTTGCTTAATGTGCACTAGAAATGTAAAGGCTAATTTCATTGGCAGTAAGCTATGTTTTTTCCTCTGACTTTAACACCAAACTTCTCAATCTGAGAAATAATTTCAGTCCTTTGACTCAGTGTTAGGGAAAATATTTAGTTCTGTGCATAAACTGGAGGGAGGGCCAAAATCTTTCTCCTGTAACCTGCAGAAATTGCTGGAGTTGCTCCAGGGATGCATTTAGTCCCTTCTGTTCAAAATTTAAGACCTGCTGTTTTTCTGACAGCACAGGTAATTGCTACAGCTGGAGCAAGGCTGTATCTCATCGTCTCTGGCCTCAGCTTCTCCTGCCATTCTTTTTTCTTGCAGCAGAAGCACAATGAATCCCTCAGAGCACGGATCCAGTGCTAAATCCTCACCCAATGGGAGCTGGTGGGGAGGTCTCTGCAACCGGTGGCACATCCCTCCCTGGTTTCTCTGCAGGAAAGGAAGGGCAAGAGCTCACCCTTGGGGGTCGCTTGAGGAATTCCTGCAGATTTTGAGGTACCCACGGAGAATCCCTCCCCTCCGCCAGCCCCGAGTAGCAAGGACAAATCCTCCCACGGTGGGGTCAGCTTGAGGGCTTTCTCCTCCACTTCTCTGGCTCTCACACCCCAGTCCAGCTCCTGTTTCTCCCTTGGAGGTTACTGCTTTGGCCACAGGATGAAAAGCAACCAAAGGCAAAGAATCACCTTCCAAATATGCCAAGGTGAAAGCCCCAGCCCTGGAGAGCTTTGGCAAAAAAGAGCCAGAAAAGGGGCACTAAGGAGATGATACTAGCTCTGTTTTACAGCTGGAGACCTGAAGCTGCAAGCTGAGATCCCCACAGTAGTGATTTATGCAAGACCATGGGCTCACCCAGCCCCATGGGGGGGTACGAGCCAGACCCCTCCGCTGAGTCCTGCGGCCACGTCTCCATCACACAGCTGCACCTGCGTAGCTCTGAAACCTTCTTGAATGGGAGACAAATGATAATTTGTGTACGGAGATGGGAAGTTTCTCAGCTTTCAGCCTTCCTAGCTGCAATCACTGCTTGAGAAACAAACGTCTGTGAAAAGGGCAGGATCAAGAGGTGAATTGTCGGACACTCTGCTAAGAACAAATTGGCCGGCTTTCTGTTACGCCAGTCTGTTGCTGCACGGATACACACGCTCACTCATAAAACCAAATGCCAGCAGATTATATTTCCTTCCAAAGAGGATGATTTATTAATATCTATAACTCTATCTTGAATTAGAAAAATCCATCAGTTTTTCCTCTCCCTGTAGGTATACACATACACATACACGAGTGCATGTAGACATCCAGCTATGGTGCAGTACACTACAAACAAAACGTGTAAGTGAAATTATTGCATCTAAAACAGCGCAAACTCAAGAGATGCATATCAGCAGCTCCCCAAATTCCAACACCTCCCCAGCTGCGTATCTGCATCCCATAAATTTTCAGACTTACCGTTACAAATCATTTCAATTTGCAGTTGTTCCCTTAAACTGATTTTAGACAGATTAATCTTATTTCTTCTTATTAGACACACCTTTCACGCAGAGTGTAAAACAATAATCCACTTGTAATGCTTACTGGCATTGGCTCTCATCAAAGACATGGGTGGAGAATTGCTGTTAATGGCAATAACGGAGAGAGCCCGCTCACTGGGCGGCAGTGCCTCGGAGGGTTTTCTACCTGCCTACTGCAGGACTGAAATCCATGAATTTCAAAGCTGCTTGTGTCTTCATAGTCATTATGGAGGTATCTCTCAGTCAGTACCAATTAATGACAACTGTAACATTTTATGAAGAAAAATTTCTGTACCATCTGGAATTCCTGGAGAGAGAAAAACCTGTGGACTTGTCTTCTGCAACCCCCGTTGTTACGACCAACACAAAAGCAGACTGATATATTATCATTTTCACTTCCACCCATTACGCTTGTTTGCTCACTAGTGTGTGTTGGAATATGTGGATTTTGATGTTTGAAGGGCAGGATTTTTCCAGTTGTTTCACCTCTTAATGGTTGGCGGAGCAGCAGTGGCCCCTGACTGCACACTGGGAAGCTTTATTGTTCAGTCTGCTCTGCTCCAGCTCCAAAAAGTCCTTGCCTTCCCCTAAACAGTTGCAACTATGCAAATAACAGCAGTCATTTTGACCACCCAAAATATGAAGTCTGACCTTGCCTTATACAATCTCGTCAAAAAAAAAAAAAAATTAGAATGAACAGTGTGTTATCAGGCTGACTAAAATTCTTTAGGCAATGAAAGAGCATTTTTATACGAGATGCAAGAGGACAGATTTCCTGATAACACCATGTTTCAGTCTTTCTAACAGAAAGCCCAAGCTAGAAAATTGTCCAGTGTCCGTTCCCAGTCTTGTGGGGGTATTATTCCTGAGATAGAAGGCATAGCATTCAGTTAAAAGTAGTGGTATTTCACCTGTGAAAACATGTTATAGATCAGTCGTTTCACACAAGCCTTCCGATACTGCCTGGTATTTGCAAGCAAAGGTTTTAAAATCCACACAGAGACCTTGCAAGTACTTGTTCCTGTGTCCTTCCTGCTGGAGCACTCTAGAATGGGTGTGCAGAAACACAACCCAGCTTTTATATAGATGAATCTGGAAATGAAGACCCAAAATATGCTGTTTGGCTGAAGGGATATAAGGAAAGCAGAGATACAACCAAGATTATATCAAATATAGAATGTTTGCCCTATCCAAATGAATTTTTCCCTTTTTCTCTGAGCTCAAGTGTCCAGAATGAATAAACAGCAGCCTTTTTTTCTGCTCTGATCTCTCTTAATGGCCATTTTAATGACTGTCTCCTCAAGTTTACAGCCAGCTGCCTAATTACCGAATGCCAATATTTATGAAAGCCCAGCATACTCAGTGCTAATGACACAATCCAATATTTATGGGGAGCACATTTTTCGTATATACCAACACTGAGGAATCACAATGAGACTATTCACCCCTTACCCTTTCGGGGACTTCAGATCTAACACATAGTAGCAGTAGGAAAAAACTATGATTTCTTATTTCTGAAAAATCATTGCTGAACTGATGGGGTGAGGGATATTTTTAAGGTGCTGTGATTGATTTGCAGGTGGTGGGGAGCCTGACAAGGTGAGCGGCGGGGAGGGAGTACACCGGCTTTCACACAATGGCTCGGTGATTGGAACCACGTTTGGAGAGGGGGGAGAAGAGGTGGGCAGAGTATCAGACTCCCTTTGCCTCTCAAAATCCTCCTTTTCTCGCTAGCAAACTCCAAAGTCTCTGCTTAGAAAATTGCTCAAAAGCAGAGGCACTGCTTGATTTTAGGGCCTGTGACATGAAGTAGCTGTTGAGAGCAAAGTCGTTCTCCAAGACTTAGATGACTCAAATGCACCTACGCTGCGGTTTTAGTGGAATTTAGCCAGTGGGCATTGGATCCAAAAGCCTGTGAAGATGGGGCAGGACACACATCATGGAGAGGGAGGAACTGCACTGGCAAACTTTGTTTCCATGTAGTAAGGGAAAGATTGCAAATTTGAATGTTGAAGAAACCGTTCCTGCCTACTGCTGACTTCTGTACTTCCACGTCCAGGTCACAATTATATTTACCACATAATTGCAACCAAAGGAGAACCTCGCGTTTATATCTTATTCAACAGAAAACTCTCTACTATTGCGATCTTTTCTAACACTGGAAAAGATGGTAGAAATGATGTCAGTAGCTCCCACCATTTCCTGCAGAGCCTGTTTCCCTAAGACCTGTTACAAAGCAATATTCATCCAAAGTAACAAAAGGTGTAAATTAAGTTGAATAAAATTGAATCAAATTGAGGAAATATTCATTCTGCCTGGGAATGACCACACAGATCTCTAATGCAGTTTAAATAATGTATCCTAAATGTTTTCCTTTAGACAATTTGATTACTGTTCCTGACCAGCCCCATGTAATAATCAGATGTTCTCTGCTGGAGTATTAACCAGGCTTGCTTGCATTTAGGAGTCTGTTCTGAAGATCTGATTCCACTGAATCCACTGGGCTTTGCGTCAGATACCCAGCTTGCAGGGCTGGCTGAAACGAGCCCAAGGAGCGGAGGAGCAGCCTGCCCTGCTACAACATCACCACGTAACATAACGCAGAACATCCACATTATGTCAGTGTGAAAGCTCATCTGGTCCTGCTTTCTCTCCCCATGCACACCATTAGAGGACAGGAATAAAAGAACAAAAGAGTGTGTGTTTGCTTCTGTGTGTGTGGAAGGGAGGAGGTACAAAAGTAAAGGAGGGGGAACCATCTCTGTCTACCTCCAAAGCAGTAGGGGAATCCCTGAACTACAGGCTATATAACCAGATATTCATGTTTAGTAGCCAGCAATGGACCACTCTTTCATGAATTTGTTTTTCCCCTCCTTAAAGTTTTTATACTGATTAAGGTCCATGTGAAAAGGCCTGTTGTTTAAATCCATTATGCTTTAGCCACAGGTATCTGTTGTGTTCCTTGTCCTCTCCTGGCTTTCCGTCCCCAAGAACAGCAGTGGCTTCAGTATCTGGAGTAACAAAGTAATAGTAGCAGAAATGAAGCTTTTTATTACCATCATTTACTTGGTGGGGGGTAAGTTGATGAGACGTCAATGATTAGTTGCCTAAAGAAAAGGAAGAAAAATGAACATATTTTCAAGCAGAGGGATATGTAAAGGGCAAAGTAAAGCCAGGAGCCCAGTGTTTCTGTCCAGTATTTGATCATCTCACTCAAACTCTCTTAGTTTGTTTCCGAATGTGTGAAACAGATACAGCATAAATGACAACATGGACTACTATAATTAATAATTGTGTAATATTTTGCAATTATTGATTACAGTATAAAAGCCAAACACTTGGGGTTTCTTTGTCCTTACTGTAAATGGTTTGCTTGCATTGGCACTGTCCTTACTTAAATGGGTTAAATTACTACACATATGTACATATATAGGCATAAGAAATTGTTAAATTCTTATTGAATGTACTCTCAAGGAATTGTAAAATAGCAGTTACCAACATCTCTAGATCCTGCCTTTCTCTTCTGATTGTCACTGGCATAACTTCTGATGCTCGATTTTCCCATGGTGCAAGTTTGCTCTTTTCCTCGGTTTGTCTTTTGTGCAGTGAGACGAAGAACTCATGTCATTGAAGCAAGCTCGTTTTCCTGTGCAAGGGTATGGGAATAGCAAATAAAGACTGGCTTCTGTTGAGCAAAACGTACCTATACTTATGGCACATATCCAAAAGCTTCATTAGCAGTGATCCGTGAAACTAGGTCTTCGACATGAAAGTGTGAAGTAGACCCTGAAACAGAACAAAAAGAAAGAGACATATTTGCAAATACATAATAAACATTTGCAATTGATTCCAATAGTGTTTTCTGAACACCAGCACATACAGATTTTGTTTTGCTGTGAAAGGCTGCTCTTGCCATCACCTGATAGGAAGAATGAGTCAACAGTTAAACAAAATGACCCATTAAGCAACTGTTATCATGAAATAGAAATGTCTCTTGCTCATTAACTTTGAATAAAGCATGCTGAACAAAAGGCTGATATTTTAAAAAGTTGTTTAGAAGCCTGAATAACAACAACCTTGGATCTACAATTTTGTCTCTCTACTCTTCCCGTCAACCAAAAAACCTCAGCTTTCAGTCATGATGCATTTTGGTTTCTTATTAACCTCATTTTTTCAAGGAATTCAAAAGAGTTTATGTGGGTAGTTCATGTCTTGATTTACTAAGCAAGTTCAACTCTCTTTACTACCGCTGAGCATGTATACTGTTTTTGAGCTTTGGGCAGTTTACCCAAAAGGCATCACCTTTCCTTCCTTCCTTTTAATTTTTAATTTTTTTTTTTTAATTGGGATTATGGAAGTGTTGAGATGTTACCTAGCATGCAGGACATCATTATGGCAAAAAACAGACAGGCAAAAGTTGTGGTCTAAACAGGCTACTCAGACAAGCTGGTTCTCCTTATTCCCAGCGACTGTCATTTCTATCTAAGCCTCAACTTAGAAATATATTATTATGTAGCTACTATTTCTGGGCATTGCAAGGAGAAAGCCAATGCAAGTCTTGACACTGCCTGTGCTGTGCCTGTAAGGGTAAGGTGCAAAGCCAGCAAGATAGCAGTAGGATTATAACCGGGAGGCTTCACTAATGGGTTACTGGCACAGTATGAAGACTACATTAGATATTCACTGCTGACATGACAAGATACTCTCTCAACAGGGACCATGGATTGAAAGAAAAGAAACTTTGCCAGCCTGAAATCTAAGCTGCCCAGCCACATACCCTGCTATGTGCCTGCTGTCAGCTTTCTGCAAGGTTTTGTGAAGTTAGCTGACATTTATCATTTAGAATAAGCCTTTAAACAAATTCCATGCATGGAATGAGCTAAAAGTATATGCCAAGTCACTGTACCCTCTTCAGCCTTGGCCATGGCTATTTGGCAGCCACTGTTCTCTATCAGGAACTTTGTTGTCCAAGACAAGGGTAGAGCTGCTACCATCCCAGCCCCCTTCCTAGGGGTCTTTCTTCAAAGGGGGCCCATGTGAGCCAAATGATGGAGTGAAGCTGGGTCAAATAGGCACAATACAGACAGCACGTTACAAGAGTAAAACCAGTGCCAAAGCACCGGTTCTCTCTACCTCTGTATCCATCTCCCTTTCTCACAAAAGGATGTACATTTTAAGGAAATCGCTTAAAACTTGCATAGATTTAGCCCTTCAAAAAGATAACCCCATAGCCCAAAGGATGTGAGGGCGATCAGTTGAAGTACCTCTTAAACTCTTTTCATTATTCATTGGATGTCTAGGAAAACATTTTGACGGGTGTAATTCTATATACCCAACAGGCTGGTGCCAGAGATTCCATTAAACGGGTGCAACGACTACCTGAGCTGCCTGCATGGGGAGAGCCACAGCCCTATATTAACCCTTATCGATCTATGCACAAGAGAGAAAAGATAAAACAATGCATGGAGGAGCCCTAGCCTGTTGGTCTGGCTGCCCAGGGTAGGCTAAAACTTTCATTTACAGTAACTGGAGCTGATGGCACTTGGGAAATAAAGCCAGAGATGTTAATTTGAGGACAGGTTTTCTGCTACTCTTTGAATATTAGACAGGGAGCTCTCTCTGAGTCCCCTGTTTTGAACTTGGAGGGACAAGGAGGGAGTCTGCTGTGGTAGTATAAACAGTCTGGAACTGGGCAAACCAGAATGAATAAAGGCTCGCTTTTGCTCTATATTTAACTCTCTGCCAGTTGAAGCAGTTTCCTCCTCAGCTTCAACTCCTCCCCAGCTCTGGCCAGGTGCCTCAACCTCCATCACTCCCACTGATACCCACAGCCCCAGAAAGCCTTTCAGGTTTCCATCAGCACTTGCCACCTTCTCCACATCCTCGGTTGAAACAAAAATTGGGAATGAGGCAGCATGCTGATTTACGTAGTCACCGATTAACTGAATTCACCCCAGATGGGCTGTGGACTTGCACCATGTTGACCCCACAGGAGCCCGTAGCAGGGAGCACACACATACTTACGATGAAGGAATGGAAAGACCATCTGAAATTTAGAGGCAGCATTTGCATTTTCTAGGGCTCCCTCTGTTCCAGAGAAGCCCAGCATTTGTTTAAAACCCTGTTTTGTATGTGTTCAGGGTCACTGTCACTAGGCCTGTTAATCCCCCAAAGTAATTTGTATTTACCTATTCTTGCCCCTTCTTGCAGCACTGTCATCACAACTGCTTTTTAGTTTATGAAAATGCAAGGAAAAGGCATTTGTGTATATAAAGAAAGAAACCTTCCAGCTAAGATTTGTCTTGAAAGTAGGGAAGTTCCCTGATTTTACTGTATGTATGATCAGGGCAGCGACGTGGCCTCCTTGCCTTCATTTCTTTTGGCCTTTATTATATCTGTTCAGTGATTTTCTTCACTGTCTTAGAGAAAAAGACCTCTCTCAAAGGCACAAACAGTATATGTGGATATATCTTGAAGGAAACCAGCCAATACCCAGGTACCAAGTATCCTGCTTAAACCTTGAAATTAGTGAGATCCCAACAGCCCAACTATTCCGGAATTTTTCCTCCAACAGTGGGGTGAAGTCTCTCAGACTGCCATGGAAACAGGCTGGGTAGTGTTGTCAAAAGGAATAAGAATTCAATTGTACAAATAATCTGCAGTTAATGTGAATATTGCTCATTGCCAGGGTATAAATGTCATACTTCATAAGAAAAAAAGTTTCCAGCAGATGTTCCTGTAATCCTGTTTACTGGTTCTATACTATTTCCCCCCGGTCACATAACATGACTTTTCAGTGTTTTTCATGTGTTGGAAAAAACTTTAATAAACACCATGTAAGAAATAATTCATCACAGGCAGAGGAATGGAGTAGATGACCTAAACAATTTCCAATTCCTACTGGTTCTTTGTTGTACTAAACATGCTCATAATTAGAGGATTAAAGAACAATTATTCTGATGTAAAAACATCCATGTTGTGTGTTAGAATAGTAAAAAATCATTTGGTAAAAAGTCATGCCCCCAAATTAAGTAATTATTTTGTACAAAAACTGTGCATCAGCCAGGCTTGGCAAACAGCTCTCCATGTGGGAAGCTGTGCTGGAGTGTGCCCTGGCCTCAGCACACTACATTTCTCAGGACATTTACTGTATGATTTCCTGAAATATTAAACTAAACATTGTTTTTCTTTCTTGCTTACTGAACACAAATTAAATCCACAAAAAGTGCAGCTTCTCATATTCACTGGGCTGTAGCTTCTCTCCTTCCTCTCTTCCAGTCTGGGGTTCATTTGGTTGTAAATTTTAAAAATCTCTTCCTGGGAAATCATCCTGACAATGAAAAGAGAGAGACAGAGAAGCAATTAAGGCAATGATTTGGCTTTTCTGAAAGAAAACTGAAGTGCAACAAATAACATTTTAACCCCAGATGTGGTAGTAGTCCTCATGAGTTAATATCGTGAAAGGAACCCCGTTATTTTTAGCACTTTCTCTTAATTTCCCAGTGGGAAGGTATAAGCAGCTGTTCCTATTTCACATATTTAGTGGAGTTGTGTAACAGACTGGTCGTCACTAGGTGCCCCAACTCCAGGGTTGAGATGAAACAAGTGGAAACAAGCCCGTTGCACTGTGTGCTACTACTGGGTTTGTGCATCTACTGCTTTAGCAGAACTCCGTAAGGATTTTGGTTTCCAGGGCCATGACAAATGATGACTTATGTCAGGACATGCTACGAGTTTTACCTTCCTCCATGTTAATCCTTTGTATCTCATCAGGATAAGAGTTTGTAGCAGGCTGATTAGAGAGGGGTACGTGGAAAGCTTGGCCTTGGCAACTTTCCAAGCTAGAGCTAGGATGAGAGCAGGATTTCCTTCTTCCCATCACCCATGCTTCTTGAAACTGGAAAACTGACAGCACGAATTTTGTTCAGCTACCCAGACAGGGTTTCTGGATATCTCTCAGAGCAGAGGGAGCTGACAAAAGTCTGCAATACCTGAGGTTTAACGGCTTGCTGCATCCTAGCAGGGAGCGCCCTGACAAGGCTCCTGCGATGCACTTGCCTGCATCCTCTCCGGTCCAAGGCGACCAAAAAACCCATAGAGAACAGATACAGGCTGTCCAATGCATATATAAAACACCCTGTTAGTGTTTGGGTGGTCTCTGAGGAGCCTTGGGAGGTGTGTGGTTTGGCGTCCTTGCCCAAGACCGTAGCCTTTGCCATCACTCAACCTTGCATTGACCTGAGACCTGTTACTGACAGTGTCAGCACCTTGGTCTTGGCTTTCTGGTGACCAAAACATCAGCAGATGCTGACCCTGGCTTCACTGGCAGAGCAATGCGGGGTGGCAGGGCCAGGTATGTGTGAGAGCTTGACTCCTCGCCCTGTTTTCATACCTGCGTGTTAGTATTTCGACACTATTTTCCGCCAGTCTGTTGGACAGTGGACAATGTGAGCTGGCTGTTACCTGTCTAAACAGACACTTCATTGGAAACTGCTTAAATTTATTTTCCATGTTAACAACGGGCCAGCATCAGACACAACTTCACAACGTCAAATCCAAAAATGGATTTGCTAAGCATGATCGTATGTTTACTTGGTACCGTCTTCTAGTAAGGTGGTCTGAGGGAAGTGGAAACGGTGGCCAGGGAGCAGCGGGCACTTCTTCAGGGCCAGCACGAGCCTGTCCCTGCCTCTCGGTCCCGAGGGCAAGCTGCCCTCTGCCATCAGTGCTGGCCGGGGTTTTGCATTTGGTTCCGTTCGTGCTTATGGCATATGCGACACAAACGAGTTTCCTTTAGCCACTACTCAGCAGAACCAGTCGAAAAGGCTTTTTCACAGGTTTCTTCGGTCTGTAAATAATTGTCATGAATCCCTTGCAACATATTTTTCTGTAACACTTGCTAATAAAATAGAATATTTTTATTAAAGAACTTAATGCCTGAATATTTATTTTAATCACATTTCAAAAAAGTAGTTTTTGTTATCAAACAATTTTTTACCTTTGTTAAATACTAGGACTAGATTTAATCTAAAAATCAAATTACTATTTTTAAAACAGTGTTCCAGGAAGTAAATCAAACCTAGAAATTAGATGGAAGTTAGTCAAAGCTGTAAAAAAAATGTTATGAATAGAAGTATGAGAGCTTCCCTCAGAGGATATTATAGTCTCTGATACAATGTAGCAAACAAATATGTATTTAAGGATTTTAAAATTTGGATTATTGAATCTATAATTGCTATCTTTGATATAAGTACAGTAAGTATTTGTTTAGGAAATATTTAAAGAGGATAATATTATGTACAGAGGACAAACTTCAGTGTCACAAAACAGCAGCTTTCACTCGCAATCCGTCTTACATTATTGAATTAAAAACTGGCATTACAATTGACATTATGTGTCATTAATTTCCACAGATGAGGTGAAATACCAATGCCTCTGGAATGAAAAAAAAAAAAAAAAGTAAAAAATGAGTCAGTGTCGGTGCAGGTTAAGGAAATGCTTCATGGCTGCTTTAGCTCCTCACGCGACCACCAGCACCGCTACCATTCCCCTGGAAAGGAACCTGGATCCAGGCTGGGACACAAACCCGGAGCCTCCAAGCCGAGCTGTCAGTGTCCCGGGATCAGAACCGTACAAACACTCATGAAAACCCGGGAACAACATCTGCCGCGTGCTCCTCTGCCGTACCTACCTTTCACACTTAGTAATTTGAAAGCAGTGGGAGTTCCACAAGGAGAATGTCTGAGAGCAGATTTTGGTCCCTGGGCTATTTGTTTTTTGAGCTAAAAAGACTAAAGTGGTTGCAGGAGTATAATATACACATCACTTGTCAAATTTAGATCAAAGCAGCTTTAGTTATATGAGAACAGAACATGTCTGAACTTGGCAAACTCCTATTTTTCCTCCAGGGATGCTATACGTTTGTCAAAGAGCAACTTCACAAGACACACTTTCAGCTGCCACCCACTCCTAAAAATATCGCAGCCTCCTTCCTTTCTTCCTAAAAAAAGATAGAACGGGGCTTTTTTCAGCCCCGGCCATCGTCTCCCCTGCGCAGAGGTGGGCAGCGCGCCGTGCCGTACCAGCCCTTCGGCCCACGGACCCGGCAGGTTTTCCACGGTTCTCCCACCTCTCCTGGCCCAGACGGTGAGAGGAGCAAGCTCACAAGCAGGACACACAACAAAAACAGGGGTCTACCACTTTTTTTTTCTTTTTCTCTTTTTTTTGGTCACTTTACAGCATCCTGTGGGCACTAAGCATGCTTAAGTATTTGCTGGACTAGATAAATTTTTTGTTCATGTTGGTGTTTGCCTCAAAATTTGGGGGTTTGCCAAGATGCAGATCTAACCAACAGCAATCACCCTCTGTGGGAATTTGGATTTTTTTTTGCATGTTGAAAAAATTTAACAATTAAATATAAATAATTTACTCTGAACTGCAATATTTTAGTTGGGAACTCACTCAGTCATTATTCCATGGGCCAAGCACCTATTCTGGATTATATCTCCCGATTATACAACCAAGGATTCCCTCAGTACATTGGTCTTTTTACCAAAAGATGTGATGATCCGTGGAAGATGTAATTCATGTACAGAGTTTGTGCAAAAAAAGCAAAGTGCTCATCTATTAATCCCGTTAGTATAGCACTGGAAAAAGAAAGAAATCCCGTACCAGAGCTGGGGAAAATTGCTGTAAATTCAAGTGGTTGTTTTTAATGCTTTTAATATGAAATTCCTCTGCTGTTGTTTCTAAATGTATATAGTTAAATTAGGCAAGTGAGTATAAAAGCATGATGTAGCCACAGAATGATAATGACTTAAATGACTGCAAAAAAAAAAAAAAGCAACTGATTTTTCTGGAAGTGTTCAAAGCCAAAAACTACAAAATCAAAATCTAGAGGATTTTTTTTTTTCTGAAGTGTGGACAAAACAGGAGTGATAATGAAAACGCCAACAAACCTGCTGGGATTGTGGTGCTAGTTTGTCCTGCCAGATGCAGAAACAGTTTTATACTTCTAGTATTTTATTTTATTTGTTTTGTTTTGTTTTGTTTCTTTTATTTTAATTTCTAGGGAACAACGGTACCTCAGGTCATTTCTATGTCAAATTGTACTTCACATCATTTCTGTACGAGGTGCATTTTTCTTCTTTGGGTACTTCAGGAAAACATTATGAGGAGCCTGAAAATTGATTCTATGAGCTGTGGCCAGGATGCAGCCTTACTGAAAGATCATGAGCACTAACTATCCTTGCCAGTAACCATTAAAATTTGTAAACGAGCATTTTAAAGAGCTTGAGTTGAATGGTAATGACTCCAAATGGCTTTATAAAGATGGTGACAAAAATACTTTAGGTATTTTTCCCTAAGATCATACCATTCTCTGTCTTCAATACAGTAATCATAATAAATATTGCCAGACCTGCAGAGACAGAGCCTGAGAGCTCGTCCATTTTTCCTAAGTGTTTCTGTTGTTCTAATAAACATTTCCCTGCAATTCTCACCTCCCTTGGATACGTACCTTGTGATATAACCATGCTGACATAGTAAGCACTAACAACAGAAATCAAATTCAGAGCTACAAAACTTACTGTACAAGGAAAACAGCCAACGAAATGGTAAGTAGTGTCAATATACATACATGGGAAAAATGGCTTAAACCCTGTATTGCTTTGAAATGGCACGCTTTCCAGTTATTTTTTTAATCTTCTGATCAGCATGGGAAACAGAGAGAAGTCCTGCTCTGCTTTGCTGATTTGCCTCCCGTGTTTGCCATAGCAATGCCGGGGTCCCTGGGAGCACGCTGCGACTTACCTCCAGCTTCCAGGGAGCTGCTGCCCTGCTTCTGCCTTGGAAGACCTTGAAAGCCAAAAAGGGAGAACAAACACGTGTGCTTTAGCAGGGGTGACTCAAGCGATTAAATAGCTGCCCGCTGGCCTTGTTTTCCAGAATACAAAGGGAAGATTGACAGCCCGTGCCAACGTTCAAGCCTCATGTCATTGCTGAAAGTTGACAGTGAAATCCTGCCGAGTACACCTTGCTCCATTAAACTCGGCACGCTGAAGGAAATGTCCGCTGACAAGCTGGGGGTTAAATGCAGCCTTTTGCTTTGGACAGTAACCAATTAATATTTGAGGACTGAGATGTTTGGGTTTTAAGTAATTCTTGCAGCCTATTTCTGCCCTGGGCAGGAAGAGGTGAGAAGTCCTGAGCACCTGAAGCAGGGAAAAGCGGAGTTTTTCCACAGTGGCATCGTGCCCAAGACCGCAGAGCTTGGTTGCCCGCCCAGTGCAGATCCTCATGGGCTCTGGGAGGCAGTGGGACAGCTGCTCCCGCCTGCTTCGTGAGCTGCCTTCCTTCTCCTGCATATTATTTTCATTTCCACGACTTGCTATTTCCTCCTTTGTTGCTCCCTCTTTGCTCCTTGCTCTGAATCAATACGCTGCTCAAAGCTAAATATCAACTGAATTGATGAAGACAGGTTACGTATATCTTCTCAGGACGTTAATACCACAGGAAGAAGCATGGGAGACTTGGGCACCTGCAGCCCCATGCAAGTGGCTGACTGCTTGGATGGCAGATGCATAAACAGCTCTAGTTTGCATATGGGTGGAAAGCGGATTACTTTTTAGGAGACACTGCTACTTTACTCAAATTTGCTACACCACAACTGTCTCGAGGGTTAGGGCACATCTGGGCAGTGTCAGCATCCTGTAACTATCACAGAGCTCATATGTAGTTTTTACTCAGAAGTTAAAGTTTCTTCTTCTAATGAGCTACAGCCATCAGGACCTGGGTTGAAGGATCTGGTTTTTTCTGCTATAATCAGTTCTTGCTGGAGGAACGCAGGAACCTGAGCCCCTTGCCTGCCTCTTAGGGACTTCTGCATCAACTTTATTTCCTTTTCTGTGCTGGGGGGAAACAGGGAGGAGCTGTTTCTCTTAAGACCTACCCAAAGAAGCAGAAGGATCTCCTCTGCCCCCTTCCCATCTGGGAGAGCTGAGCCCAATGCGCACCTTGATCAGCGCTCACTCCCCATATAATTGACTCATGGATGTGCTGGGAAGGGACTGGGAAATATAAAGATAACCCAGGACATACTCAGCTGGAGGAATGATTGCTCTTTTCTCTGTGTGTGTGTATGTATATACGTCCTGATGGCTTTTTTAATCCTCTGCCCTTGGAGTAAGGGAAAACATGGACTTGGCTCTGCGCACATGGAGTAAAGGAAGAGAAACCTCTCCTCCAAGGCTCCTCCGTGTAATGCTGTGCCATATTTCATCACCACTTTCTCATTTCCTAAGACCCTTATTCTACCTGTCAACACACGCAACCTCTCTCTTAGGCAAATCATCCCCCGGTCCTTTGGTGGTCTCGCGGAGCTCAGAGCCAAATTGCAGTTGTTACTTGAGAGTACACTAGGGTTTTACAAGCCTGCTTACCCTGAGGAGGCATAAATGAATTTATACAGACTTTAATACAGATAGGCAGTCATTCCTCTGTGGATCAGGCATGGAGAGAACTGAGGGGTCCCTCAACGTAAAGATCTTAGCTTTTTTTTTTTTTTTGAAGGTAGCCACTCTGGAAAACTATTGCATCTTCTCACCTGGAAGAAAAATCTGGTACCTCCTGCTGTTTTTCATATCCTCATGAACCTTCTATTGACATCAGGATGTAACAGCCTACAGAGAGACTGATTAAGTGTTCAGAAAAATGAAAACCATAAGTTTTGACTGCAGACTCTTGGATCTGGAAATCAAATGCGTGCATGGATGACTCATTCTTATTTTCCTGAAAGAAAACTGTACGCTTCCCTTTAACTAAGTTTTATGAGTAAACCCCTTCTGACTGTGTGTTCAGCACAGACTATTTGAAAGATCTTGAAATGTGTCATGTATTGGCAGTGTATCCTGGGCAATAAAATATGCACAAATTCATAAGCACCATCCTCTCAAACTATTTCTGGCCAAATCTCTCAGAAATCAATGAAAAACCTTGACAAGGCAAGCAAAATAAGACATAGCAGGTCCCAGAGAAAGAAATAGCATTCTCCTTTGGCCTTCTGTGTCTTTTTGGCCTAGCTTAAAGTCAGCTGGTGAGATGTTTATGCTGTATGTGACTTTGGATAGGCTATAGGTAGACATACACAACGGCTCACACCTCAAACCAACAACCAAAACAACTTTTGCATTTCTGAAAGGACCTCTGAACAATTTTTCAGATACACAAGGTTTTTTTCTTTTTTTCAATCCTACTAACCTGTTCTTTATGTGTTAGAGTGTTTGGACAGCAAGAGGAATATTTCATTCTGTCCCTTTTCAAGAACCATAAATTGCATAGCCTGTCTGCCAAGTATAAGATGCAAGTACTGTGAATTTATTGTCCATTTTCTGGCTCTGGCACACATCTGTCATGTGAGCATGGGTAAGTCCCTTTACTTTGTGCCTCTCCTCGTCTCCTGTACAACCCATTTGGATGGCAAGCTTTGCAAGGCAGTGTTTCCTACTTACAATGTGTCCACTCCAGATCCCCCATGTTAGCTGGAGGTTAATGGACATAACATAAATTATGTAAACAAATAACACATCACAATAATACACTTAACTGTTATTTCATCCCACTCCAAACAATCTTCTAGCTTGGCCTGCAGATATTAATTTTTCACTGGTGATAAAAAAAATAATTTGGAGATATATACTTGTATAAGCAATTTACATCCACCGTTTTAAGAGGTTACTTCCTTGGTATAGGTTTCCATCCTTTCTTGGCTACTGTGCTTAGGTCTGCTGTTCTGGAAGGTGCCTGCCCCTGCTCTCGTGCCTTTCTCACAATCAGTCACAGCTTGATGCTACTGCAGGCTTCTTGGTCGTCAGTCAAATTATACCACCACAGATGTCCCAGGTTTTTTTCTTCCGTGAATGATGTAGATAATAAATACTTCTTTGCCTCCTGACCTTGATGCTCCTTCCATTATGTTGGGAAGATAATGGGATGATGTTCAGTCTCTGTTAAGGCACAAATTGTAACTGGTAACATATCCATAGGTAATGCCTTAAATAATATAATCCAGTAGCAGGGAAGCCTTTGATTACCAGAACAGAGGCCATGATTTAGGCTCTGTATTGAATAAAGAAGGAAGACAAAGTGCAGCTCACTATGTTAGTGGTCAGCATATGATGATCTTTACTGCTGGGTAAAAGACTGGTGCATATTGAACTGGGCAGCGTTCAGAAGCTCCAGTTTCCGCAGCAGACCTGTAGGAAATAACATCAGCATGGCAGTGATCAGGCTTAGTTCTCTTTGGCTTGTCCAAAATGTTCTCATTAACTGAAGACAGGAATGTATGAATTTTGCTACGATAGGTAAATGGGCATCCAAAACCAACAAGTTATCCAAAAACTTGAGACTGAGACTTATTTTAACAATCTTGAGATTTATGCTTTTGAAATAAGGGGAAAATTCTTAACCATGCTTTCCTCCTCCCAGAAGTGACTGCTCTGTTTTGTCTGGATTCACCCTAACCGTGGTTATTTTTCATCCTGATATTGCTTTCAGCAGGAGGCTGGAAAGGCAGCACCGTTCTCCGTGCAACTCAGAGGAGATGGGAACCGAAGGCCACTATGTGCTTCAGGCTCTCTCACCCAGCTTGTCTCATAGCCTCACCGCACACCCCAAATTGGATGTGGGACTGCAAATGGTGCCACGTATCTGAAGGTAGAAAGGTTTGGGAACAGCCGGTAGAGACAAGGGATGACGATATGACAGCAGCAGTTGTGGGGTAGGGGGCAGCATGATGGACCTGAGCTGCAGGTCATGCCTCCTCCTCCACCTTTCAGCAGTGCAGGCAACTGCGTGCTCCTCCTGTTCTGTTCGGTGCTTTGAGACAAAACAGGTCTTTCCTGCCGCTGCTTGAAGGGGCAGACGAGAGGTTTGGAGGCATGCCTGTAAGAAGCTACTAAAGCAGTTCTGGCCTCTTCACCTCCACACTCGCTAGGCAGATTATTTTACCTTAAGGCACATCTGGGACCTGAAGGCACATCTGGAGGTGGAAGAGCTTCCCCGGAACAACTTTCTACATTTAGCCGCAGAGGAAGAATCTGAGCCATCTCAGAGCATTTCTGTTTAGTTCTACAGGGGTTTTGGAGAGAGTAATACTTGTAATGAACACTACCAAATGGGCGTTTTCCCTCCTCAGCAGGGAGGGAAAGAGCAAATGTTATGTCTGTACTATGCTCTAGACAGAAGCGTACCTATACTGTAGCCCTTCAAAGACATCTGAGGGAAGGTTCTGACTTATCTCGCAAAAAGGGAAAAACATTCTTGGTCACAACTCCAATGTATTCTGTTATAACCAGATTTGGTCCTAAGCTGTTATTGCCCTAGATGTCCCTTCTTTGATGTGGGCAGGACAAGCAGTGAGAAAGTGGCAATTGCTCTTTCTTTGGATTGATGCTAACATCTTCCTTTAACATTTGCAGTTTATTACAATTTGTATCTTCTTTTTACTGGTCCATCAGTTTGAGGCAATGGCTGGAAATGAATAACCATTTTCCTGCTTTGCATTACCACTTCATCCTCAGCTTTAAGAGGATTCTCTCCCTTTCATGTTTAGATCTGGTATTACATTTTCTGCTTTATTCATCCTTAAAAGACCAGAAGCCTTTTTCCCCTGCTTTTTAATTTACTTAGAAAAAGCACATTAATTAAACAGTTACATTTGGTTGGTTGAAGGTTATGCATGTTATTTATTTAGCTGGAGGTTTATCTGGCTGTCAGGATAACTCACTGGAGAGATCACAATTCGATAACAATACTGGTCAACCAATGTGACCTTCAACAGGACCACCTGTGGTGGACCTTATGAGCCAGCCTGTAGCTCTTATCCCTGCCTTTTCTGGCATGATTTTATATGCTACTGCACCTCAGGCACACAGTATGTAGCTTCTGTCAAGCCTTCAAGAGATCAGCAGTGTGATTCAGAAAGTGCTGATAAACATAGAAGATATGACTCAGAGATGCCCGTGTTACCTCTTCTTCTAAGGTTTCCAGGGCTGTAAACAAGGGAGGACTGGAATGACCAGATGATCAATTTATGGAACACTAAAAGGTCAAGATATTGTAATGTGCTGTGTTCCACTGAATATATGGGATATTAAAATTCAGATGCTTCAATCCTAGGAAAATAATTGCAGGGTACAAATACAGAAGCACAGACTTCCACCCCAGCAGCAATTACACAAACAAATGGATCTACGCCGATTACACACCCTGAGAGACAGATTCTTGTGTGATCCTCTTTGGAGGTTGTGTTAAGGTTTAGTTGTTCTCCTTGAGCAGGCAAACTTAACCTGATAATGGTTTGGGATGGAAATCTTCCTTCTTTCCTTCTCATAAATGAAATTATGAGGAAACATTAACAGTCAGATCAACCTCTGCTAACCTTTTAAGTTCAGCAGCTGACGTGACAATGTTAGGAGCCTCTCTTAGGATGTCCTTACATCTTATTTGGTTTCTCTCCTTTCTGATCCTCTGTTTGCATTTCACATTTCATTTGTTTTACTGGGGTAAGGAATTCTGCCATTGACTATTGGCTTTATTTTGACAAGTCTTCTCTGTTAATTTGGTATACAGACCCCCCAGAAATGTAGCTAGGAGCCATTCTGATATAAGAAAAAGACCAGGTTTCTGGTCTGTGTGCTCCTATATCCCTTCCAGGCTTTTGAGAAAAAAACCTTCCTCCCAGGTTGTGATTTCTAAATCTCTTGTCATCGTTGTGTCTCTAAGTTATGCACATTGTTTTTGGAATCCATGCCCAAATCTGGACCCACTGTTACAGCTGAGGATTCAGCAGGAACACGTGGAGCAGAAAGACTATTATATGTATCTAACAGAAAATACTCTTGTCAGTACACCTCTCGGTGTTTGCTCATACTAAGCACTAAAGACCACAAACCTGTATATGCAGCAGAACTCGACTATTTAGAAGGCAAATAAATTCACTAGCTGTTCCAGAGAGAGAATCCAAGAAAAACTGCAGGACAAATGAGGAAGGTGAAATCTGCCATTTGTCTTCAGTTACAGAAGGAAAGAAAACCTGCCCCACATTAAAGGGGAAACTGCTGTCCTCTTTCATTGTAACTACAAATAAACACAGTTGAAAGAGGAGGGTGAAATGAGGAGAAGGCTTTAATCCCTGATAAGCTGAGAAAGTTGAAACAGCAAGGGCTTAAAATAATGCAGAGTCGCACTGCTAACAAATTGCCCACTTTCCAAACGTAATGCTATCTAAATGATTGATGATATGTCCATCTATACTAAAGGGGATGTCCTCCAGGTATAGCCTGCTAGAAGTCACTCTTGGAAAGCATTTTGTTCTTCACCAGTACCCTGAACCTCATTAGCTGCCGTATGAGTACTCCTTAGTGTCTCTTGCTGCTACCACTACTTTCATTCCCATCTCATTGTTTGGGTGGGAGACATGTCACACCAAATGCCCAAGGTCTGGACCAAAGCCCATATCTTCTTGTTTATTCATGTTTCATCAATACATGATTCATGTTTATTTGCTGTGGATTGCCACCACTGACTGTAGGTAGCTTTGCCTCCATCCAGGACTGGGCTTGTGGAATGGGGTAAAGCACTTCTTACAGCTTGAGTGCATGCCAGAAACACCACAAGATGCATGCTTGTTGGAATTATAGGGTGCTCCATAATCCTCTTCCAACTGCGGTCACATTTCAAGAGATGTTAAAATATCTAAAAAGATGATCTTACACATCCTGCAGGTTGGGGCAATAGACCTGTAAGGTGTTCAGAAATGTTTTCCAGAATATTGCCAGAGTTAAAATACAGAAAATCAGAAGACATCTAAGTCATCTGAGAACCAAAGAACTGAAGGATTAATAAAGGATGTAAAACCATGTCCATGTCTCCCCAGGATGTTTTCTGATATCCATGGCAGACTGGTGAATTTGACAGAAACATATTTATGTCTGCCAGGCAGATCCAGTTACAGGAAAAAATTCTGTTTGCCCATGAAAACTCTGTTTTCAGTAAGAAAGCTATAGAAGCTCATTTCTAATGTATATAAGCTCTTCTGTAAACACGACAAAATCACTCTTCAGGGTACTTTTTGCTCTGTGTTACAGGAAGCCTATCTTTTATAATGCTTTCTTATTGCCATATTTGTGATATAACTGTTTTGCAGTGCTATAACAACTTAAATAATTTGGTTTTGTTCTGGTTTCTGTTTAGAAATTTGGAGGCTGGTTTTTTCTGGCATTTGGAAGCAAGTCAACTAGAGAGCATTTTCTGTGCCATCTGAGGTTGAAAGTAACAGCATGGAGTCAGAGAGGGCCATTCAGCAGCCAATTTGTATCCCCAGTTGGGTATCCCCTCAGCTGAATGCAGCTGGTATAAAACATACACAGTCTGGGGCTAGCAGAAACAGCAGAAATTAAGAAAGTGAATTTTCTAGAAATGCTTAAACTATAAAAAGGGTTGAAGAAGCTATGAATTTGGCTCAGGGAACTGGAGAGCTTTTCTCTTCTTCAGAGTCAGATTGCAATTTCTAATATAAGAGGAACTGGATGGTTCACCCACTTTTTTTCTGTGAAAAGCCTGTTTTTAGATACTTCTAATATTGCCCATTTCTGATCATTTAGGTTGTTTTGCAGTCACAGTGTGGTAAAACCAAAATTTTGGAAAAATTCTGCTATATGAGAAAATGATACTCAGAAAAAAAGATGCAGCTTTACCAGTATTAAAGTTTGTTGTACTCTTTCCTTTGAATAACTCCAGTTTTAGAGCAGGTATTTGAAAATTAGTAGCAAAGTAATCAGAGATATATCCCTCACCATTCTATAGAAACCTCTCCACTTTGGGTCATTTTATAAGTCCCAGCTCCTCAGCAGAGTGCCTTTGCTGTTAACAGCTAAGAGGGAGGGCGCTGAAGACTCTGTCTTCACTGAGAAAACCCATTTCCAAATTTGCTCAAGCTATTAGATTTTGAAAAAAAAAAAAAAATCACATTAGCACAGATGCTGCAGGGATGCCTCGCATTTTAGCAGCTCCGCTTTCTGAGGACTCAGACTTCACTGCGTGCCCCTGAGCCCCTTGCACCTCCACGGGCTGGCACCCGGGTCGTGACTTCCCCGATGATCCCGGCGACACAGGGCTCTGAGTCCAAAGTCAGCCTTTCCCTGCGGCTCTGCTCCGAGGTGGTGCCAGTGTTGGAAATTAAGGAGGGAGCTTTCCTCTCCTGTGTTCTCAGTAACTCCCTACCTGCTATTTATTGGGGAAGTTTTACTGGCTACACTCATAAGAGGCATAGAAATGAAAAATTTTGCCTACGGAGCATGATATATACAATATAAGACCATATCATGGGTAATTACGATAATACATATAATTGAGGAGATGCTTATTAAGTGAGCATCATCCAACAAGGACGTCACAACTTATGAGCTCACTTAAGAGTACGCCTAGGCAGAAGTGGCTGAATTAAGATGGGCGGGCAATTGAAATTGTGCCATTTCCTAATTCTGGAGTGCTTGACTTTGCAGTGTTCTTTTAACATAGATCTGTGTGTGGGTGTGTGGGTGTACACGTAAACAGGAGATCAATAGACACGATTTGTTTCCAGTGAGGATTGCAACCTTTTGGGGAACATTCCTTGAGCCTTAAGGAAAGAGCTATGGGTCTTGCAGACATCCTGGAGGAGAGAGGGTGATAAGACACGTCAATATGGGCAGGAAATCCCCAGAACACAGAATCTGTATGAGTATGCTAACAGAAATCTGGAGACTATTGCAACTAGGTTTTTTTTTCCAGTGGGAGACACAATTTCTCTCTCTGCTTTCCTTCCACACTATCCATGCAGAAGTCTGGTGAATTTGTCCATACCTGGTGTCACAATAGAAGAGTGGAAGTCCTTTATCAGGTTGTTTCACCTCCTGTGAGTTGTCCCTGCCACCTGAAAGCAGGAGTGCTTCTGCCTCAAGCTCATATGTGTCCTTGTAGACAACATGGTCACACCAGTGGATGGTGACTCCAGTATCATGAAGAATGGGCCATACTTTCATTTGGGAAATACAGCCACTAACTGGCGATATCTGTAATATCAATAGTGTTTCAGAAAACTTTATAACAAGCCCCACTTACTCATTTATGGAAAAAAATGCAGAAAAATCTCCTGCAAGAGCCAGTGATGCAGAAAGCAGGAGGCTGTCAAAGCCTGGAAAGAGGGCAGTGCTTACCAGGTGGCTGCACTCAAATGAAAGAGGGGTAAGACAATCCAGACAACAAACAGATGATCGGAAATGGCTTATCGAGAAACCAGAGCAACCTCTAGTTTTCATTGCCCTGATGGAGACAGGAATTTCCAATTCTTGAGAAAGATACCTCCTTTTTTCTTTTAGGGGTTTGGGCTTTTCCTTGAAGCGCGTTCAGGGTGTTACCTCTCCTGAGCACGTTTTTCCCGTGGTTTTGCGATGCACGTGCAGGCTTCATTCTCCTGCCCTACACCCTGTCCCATAGGGATGCAGCCTGGAGCTCGGACTGGTGGCTTTGCAGTGGTTCTCCCCAGCACCTGCAGTCCCACGTCTCCCACGACACGGCCTCGCACGAGGGGGAACACGCGAGGGAACCTTCCAGCTGACAAGGGCAGGAGAAGGAGCGCCAGCACAGTGCCTAAGGGAAGGTGGGCAGGCAGAATTACGGAGAGCCACAGCAGGCGTCTGGGGGAACGTAAAATTAACCTGCAAAAGGCGCCGATGGACTTCTGGTATTTGTAGATCTGTCAGGAGTTGTGTAAATGGCAGTTACTTGGACCATCCAGGTGGCTGGGTGCCTTTGCAGAGTGGAGCCACAGAGCCCCCCTCAAGGTTCACCTGCGAGATGTGAAATTCCTGAGCTTTACTAGATTATTCACGTTTAAAGTCTTTTTCAGGTGTTAAAGGTTCAGTTGTAATTTTCCATTTGGACATGCAAATATATGACTGGCGTGGTTTAACCCCAGCCAGCAACTAAGCACCACGCAGGCGCTCACTCACTCCCCCCCCATCCAGTGGGATGGGGGAGAAAATCAGGAAAAGAAGTAAAACTCCTGGGTTGAGATAAGAACGCTTTAATAGAACAGAAAAGAAGAGACTAATAATGATAATGATAACACTAATAAAATGACAACAGTAGTAATAAAAGGATTGGAATGTACAAATGATGCGCAGGGCAATTGCTCACCACCCGCTGACCGACACCCAGCCAGTCCCCGAGCGGCGAATCCCTGCCCCCCCCTTCCCAGTTCCTAAACTAGATGGGACATCCCATGGTATGGAATACACTGTTGGCCAGTTTGGGTCAGGTGCCCTGGCTGGGCATGAGAAGCTGAAAAATCCTTGACTATAGTCTAAACACTACTGAGCAACAACTGAAAACATCAGAGTTATCAACATTCTTCGCATACTGAACTCAAAACACAGCACTGTACCAGCTACTAGGAAGACAGCTAACTACATCCCAGCTGAAACCAGGACAATGACGTGTGTGACATCAGATTACAGCGCTTCCCACGCAGAGTAAAGAAGGGTTTTGCAGTTTAATTTATACCAGAAAATACAGAGAATGTGCAGCATGGCTGAGTTAACGTTTTGAGACAAACGTTAGTGTTTGGAGTTTTCAAACTTTTTAATATTGCTGTAACAATAAACTTTCGCTTTTAATACAGCATACTTTGGGGATGAAGAAGCACGCTCTTTTGCTCTTACTTGACTCCAGAGTCTTATAAACAGGTTTTTGTCTGACATGGGGATTTAGCATACAAAAGGTGCTAATGTTTTTGACTAGCAACATTGTATAAATCTTTACAGTTGGTAGGAGACTCCTTTAGTCTTTGTGGCGAGGTCACATGTGATATGGTGATGTAATTTTGAAATGACTGAAAGTCCACAGTCCACAGGGATAATATAGTAGTTTGCCTTTGTAAGCTTGTCATTGGTTATTCCACTTACATGAACATATCTTAGCTAAGATAATTGATCTCATTTAAATACACAAGCCAAGATACTGCAATTTCAAATTACTGTATCACCGCAGTTATCCTAAATATCACTGAAATAAATTTACATTTAATCTCATGTGAGTGACATCAACACACTTGTTGATATCTCATGTGGAAAAGAACTACAATGTAACTAATGCGGGGGGGGTGTTTTCAAAATTTTGCAAATTAATTCACAGACACCTTGAGAATATTTAAAATAACTTCTTGTATACTTTGTTAAGTAAGAAACCATGAAGTTTTATATCTTAAAGGTATAACTATTCTAACGCTGTCTGAGAATCACCTTTTTATTCTTCACCATGCTTTGTTAGTCATGTGTTTTGCAATAAAAGGAAAAGTAGACAATTAATTAGATATTGTCCCTGCAAAACTGTCAAAGTCATTGCAGAAAATCCTTACTAATAAGTAAACTATTTCAAGATGCTTTCTTTGATCTGGAATATCACTTCCTAGAGGACTAGAGGACTGGTTACTGTTGTACTGTCAGACACAGGGTCCCAAAACTGCTTGAGGCATAAGACCGAGCGGTTGAGCCTAAGAAACAGTAAAATATGCTATCCATTTGCAAAACTTTTTTGGAAAAAACAGCAATCACAGATAAGTCGTTGGCAAAAAGGAGGTGGGAGCCTTGTGCACGCTGCCGTCCGTTTTGGTATGGGGGCTCAGCACGTTGCACTGATGGAACAGTTGAGCAGATGTGGCTGGACCACCAGGTCTGATCTTTGTACTGGCATAATGAAATTACTCCACACCACAGTGAAAAATGTTATGCTAACAAAACCATAGTTCTGTCAGTATGAACTGCATCTACATTAGAGGCCTCTGCTGGCACATCTTTGCTGGATAAAAATTACACCTCCAACCCAATTAACCTTTCAGGGAGAAGTCTTGCAGCATAGAGACTGCCCGGATAACTCACCGCTCTGTGCCTTTCACGCACTGAAGAAATAACCTCTGAGTTACCCACTTGGAGGACTGTCTTTTCTGAAAGACGTCTGTCACCTGGTATCTTCTCTCATGGATGTATCACTTCATTATTCCAATTTTAAGATATTCAGCCTCCCTCTTGTCCCGAACCTTTAAGAAAAGGCAGCGTCAAAGGTCCCATTATGTCTTACTGGGCTTTGTAAACTACGGTCAAAATCCATCCTCTTTTATTCTGGTAGGAACATTGCAAGTTATCGTATTTGGAAAACTGGACTTGTGGACAACGTGGCTGTCAATTCCTGCTTTTTGGTCAGCCCTTTTAGTAGCCTTTCTTATATCTTAACACTGAGCTCTCTCTAGGCTGCTAGCTGCTGCATTTTTTATGCCTCTCGCTTTCTTAAATGGGTAGCTGAAATGCCAGGAATTATT
This sequence comes from Haliaeetus leucocephalus, assembly GCF_000737465.1. Taxonomy (NCBI): domain Eukaryota; kingdom Metazoa; phylum Chordata; class Aves; order Accipitriformes; family Accipitridae; genus Haliaeetus; species Haliaeetus leucocephalus. The sequence goes on from NW_010972587.1 coordinate 5,448,602, forward strand.
TGGGGAATGGGGAAATACCACACAGCTCAGCAGGAGAGGTTTTTTTGTTTCCTTTGTTTGTTTTTTTTTTTTCCTCCTGCATCCAAACATGCCTCCACTAGCTAATTCCCTCACCTCAAACCCCACGAACAATTTAGGATCTGCTGGAAAGTATGGCTTCAGCTGCAGCTACGCTGACCAGCAGCGCTGAATATTTGTGCAAAACAAAGAGCTGTGAGGCCTAACTGGCTGATAGTCTGGAAGAGGAAGGTTTTTCCAAGGCTCACAGGTGTCATGGGGGCCACTAACTGCAAACCATCTTCCCTAACCCTACCGCTTGCAAAGTGTTCTTCCTCCTCTAGCTCTTAGAATGGAGAGAAGAAAATCACATTTTTACTCCAGGGGAGGTATCCAGAAGGTTTTGGACTTGGATGTTACTCACTGGTCTTTTTTCTTCTCTCCCTCCCACTCTTGCCTTCCTTTCTCCTGTAACAGCATAGGGCTCCTTTTCTTCAGAGGAGTTTAAGGCAATCATCTGAACACTTTTTTTTCCCACATTTCCCCTTTCTGGGAGCTGGAGCACATAGTCTGCAACAACAGAGCAAAGATGGGGTGCCCATCTTTGGGATTTTTCAGAGCAGGCATTTTTCAGAGCCAGAATAACTTCGAAGCCCCATCCCCCATCAGCAGAAACTTGTGGAATATATTCTGTGCGAGCAAAAACTATCCCTTTTGTGGTTGATCCTGAATCAGGCATGGACCTGAGGCCGCTGGAGCAGAGAGAGGGTTTGTGGTGGGATGTGGAGCGGGACGGAGCAGAGCAGCAGGCGAGGGGTGAGGACGGAGACCGAGCGGGACGGAGCGAAGGGGTGACAAGGGCCGCCACGCTCTGTCCACCCACTCACGCCAAAGTTCGCTTGTGCCTGTGAGTGGCAGATGTTGGCACAGCTCTGCCCGCAGTCGGGCTTCAGATGGATCCAGCTTCCAGCCTCCGGGCTGCCGGGGGGTCCCGCGGGCCAAGCTCACTTACCAGGACCGGTGGGCTTGATGAGCACTTCACCTTATAAGGGACGCAGGGAGGATCATCTATTTCAGAACTGTTCGCTGCCTTTTAATTGCTGCTAAAAATTATAGGTGCCCGGCTGGGGCAAGGGGGGAGGGTTAGGAAGTTTTCACACCCCCCTCATGCATTTTATACCCTTTTTTCCCTTTTGTCTGTCCTCCCCGCTTACATTACAAGCTCTCGGAGGCCGGGGCTGCCTCTTCTTCTCCATGTCTGCGTACAGCTCATTGCAACCGAGCCCTGTTGAGGCCTTTGCATCCTGCTGTTACGCACATCATCATTCCTAACGCCTAGGGCGACGCACAGCAAATACTTCTCCCCCCTTTTCCCCAACTCCGTACCCCTCCGGAGATGACCCCTATTTCAGCTCCAACCTCTCCTGACCCCCCCCCGAGGGAAACTTTTGGGTAAAAAGGCACACCCAGCCCGCTCCTTCAGCGGTGGGGGCAGCGGGTGAGCGCGGCCCCTTTAAATTCCAGCTGTGCGGCTTGGGGGGGGGGGA
>NW_010972587.1:5450155-5450636 GCF_000737465.1 Haliaeetus leucocephalus
CCCTCCGGTTCCCCCGGGACACACACACACACACACACACGACGGTACGTCGGGGCGGGGGGCCGCGGTGCCGGGGAGCCCGGTGGGGGGGGGTACCCCCCCGGGGAGACCGCCGAGCTCTTCTTACCCTCTTTGTTTGCTTGTTCCCGGAGAGGGTTTTATTCTTCCCTTTGTTTCTCCCTCCTTTTCTTCTCCCCCCCACCCCCCCATCCCTCCCCTGCCTGGTTTGTTTCCTTGATCATCTTTCCTTCCTCCTCCCTTTTGTGAGGGTGAGAAATCGCACACTTTTACCTCAAAAATCTGTACGCAACCACCCGGTTCCCGGTTCCCGGCGCGGCCGGTACCCCCCGCATCTCCGCACTTCCCCGACCCCCGGCCGTGCCCCCCCCCAGCCCCCTGCCCTCAGCCCCTCGCTGGGGCGGGCAGGGAACAGCCCCCACCGTCGCCTCACCGAGGAGAGGAGCCCAAATCAACCCCCCCC
>NW_010972587.1:6103823-6104046 GCF_000737465.1 Haliaeetus leucocephalus
GTGTGGCCAGCAGGAGCAGGGAGGTGATTGTTCCCCTGTACTGGGCACTGGTGAGGCCGCACCTCGAGTACCGTGTTCAGTTTTGGGCCCCTCACTACAGGAAAGACATTGAGGTGCTGGAGTGTGTTCAGAGAAGGACAACGGAGCTGGTGAAGGGTCTAGAGCACAAGTCTTATGAGGAGCAGCTGAAGGACCTGGGGTTGTTTAGTCTGGAGAAAAGGAG
>NW_010972587.1:6104316-6196967 GCF_000737465.1 Haliaeetus leucocephalus
TAGTGGGCATGGTTGATGGTTGGACTCGATGATCTTGAAGGTCTTTTCCAACCTAAATGATTCTATGATTCTATGATTTCACATATGCTAGTTTGTATTCATGTCTCTGATTGACCTCAACAGAGAAAAATGTACTGCAAATTGCCTTGACTGAATCAGGTAAGGTTACTTTTTAGGTGTACTAAGTAGAAATATGTGTTTAGTGGTAGACAATGCTAGCTTTATGTTTATGGATCTTTATATCACTTAAGTGCTTTTCCTGTCCTTGAAAATATATGTGCTCAAAAGTTCTTTGTAAACCATGTCATAAAAGGCAGTGGTCAAACAGGAGAGGTATGCAGGTGCTGAAGCTCTTAACGATATTCATTTTATCTTTAAAAAAAAAGATTTATTTTACAGTTAATATCTAACTTTTTTTTTCTTTTGAGATGACTGAAAAAATAGTGATGTGGAAAGATAACCTACTTCAATCAATTTATGACTTTCTTTTCTAAATAAGGTAGATATATTCTAGTATTCTGTGAATGTGTCAGAATATTTTGAACATTTGTGTTGCTTGCTATCTTAGTTTGAAAATCTTGGGACAAAATGTCTATTTTCCTTAGCTGTCTGAGGCTGTCTACTTCTAGGAATTGATGCTGAGGTCCCATAAGGGCTGTTTCATAACAAACTTATAATTACTTAGTCAATGAATTTCTGATGCATGATATAATTGAAAGTATTTTCATTCTTGATTTGTTACAGAAACAAGCTTTGAATGAATTAGTTAAAGACTGATAATAAGCACACATAAAAATGTGCGGTATTCAGATGAAATATTGAGATTGAATTGTGAGCTTGATTTTTTCCTTCCCTTAACTTAATGGGTTTAGTAAGTACTAAGGGGATCCATCATAGAGCACAGCACCTCAATTTAATAGGCATACAGCATAAGATGAGCTTTGGAAAACTGTCATTCTTGCATTGCACCTTTGCCAAAACATTGGTATTGAATTTTAGAAACACTGATTTAGAGTTTTAAATGGAGAATGACAGGAATATATCAGAGAAATGCTGGGATTTTTGTTGATGATGCTTTTATATAAGATCTATTATAGCAGCGAGTCATAGATTCTCAAACACCACTTTTCTTGCTGAGTCAGCTTTTAAACTAATGCCCATGGTGCTGGCCGCACTATGCAACTCCCAGCAGAGCAATAACGAGATGCAGGGAAAAAAAATCCCCACTCTACTCTGTCCAGCTGCTCCTTCTGACCTCTCAGTTAGTGACTCACATCGGATGCTCCCGGCTGATCCATCTCTCTAAATACTTCCTTCCAAGCGTCTCCACAAATACATCATTTTCTGCAAAAGGCTTCAGTCTTACTGCCTCCGCTGTAGCATCCTAACACCAAGTCACACCTTTCCCACCCCATGAATCGGACGTGACATTTACTGGGTAGCTTCAGTTGTTGCTGCCAGCCAGGAGGACACCATCAGAGTGAGGCCGGCGCGTCCCCCCGCAAAACACACCCAACGTCTGCACAAACCCTCGCCTCCGGTCTGGGAACGTGGACGGTGATACAGTGAGACGTGTGGTACAAGGAGACACGTAATCCCTTCTGATAGCTACTGCCACGGGGGAATTTATTCTTTCTAACAGAAGCTGCTGCTGCTTTCCAAGGCGCTTCTGGAGCTTTTCCCACGGCCACGGGAAGGTAGAGCTGCTCCGCTGAGCCGCTCGGGTACGAACCAACCCAACCCAACCCACGGCTGGGGCCACCTCAGCAGCCACAACCGGTCGCTTATGTGGGTCCTTCTTTTGGGGCAGGCAAGAGACCGACCTGCTTGTGTCAGGCTGGAGCAGCAAAGAGAGCTCCGGCTGTCCCCTCAGGGTGTCTGGCCTCTGGCCTGGTGCTGCGTCTTGGGTCTTCTTCTCTGTCCCCTCATCCTTTTTCCACCCTGTGGCCTCCAAAGGACCTTGCACAAGTGTGGTTGTTTTCTTTTTTTTCTTTTTTGCATTTCTAGGAGTGTTTCTCCCTCCATTTTTGAGTCCTGAGACCCTAATCCATGCCCATGTCATTTCATTACTGACTTATTTTAAAATGTGGTCTGTACTTGTTGGCAGAAATGTAAGTTTTCATCCACGGCAAGGGGGTAACAAATTTTGTGTGTTGTGTACTACCAGCAGAGATCACAAGATATGAACAGTAGTGCTTCACAATTAAAGATGTTTTCATAGTGCAGCCCCTCATGACATTACATGCTCTAATAGATGAAAGCTATAAATAAAAAAAAAAAATTACTGAGCAGTTGAAAAATCCTATTCACTATGCACAAAGTTAACATTTAAAATATGCTCAGATGTCTATGAAAATTAATGAAATGTCAGTTTGAGAGCTGGAAACGTATTGTTAGATTATATTTTAATATGAACAGGTGAAGATGAAGTACATTCCATGTAGTGAAATAAATAGAAAAGTCTGCAGCACTTACTTGCCAAGCATACTTGCAAATAATTGCATTTTAGTTGAAGGGGTACAATATTTAGGCCAACTGAAAATTAATACCATGTTTAGCAGGATGCAGTGGAAAATGGATATACTGCTTCACCTGGGAGATGCATTCTTATTTCCATATGAGCCAAAATTATGAGGAATTACTGTCAGAGATTTCAGCACCTTCTGTTAGGTACAGCCTGATGATAAAGTGTGCTAATGGAAATCAAACAGTATGAGGAGAAAGTAGCTGTACTCTTCATGCCCATTAACAGCTCTATAATCAGTGACATTAACTGTAATAGCATTTGGCCAGGACAGAGTTTAAGCCATTGGTGGGCAGATGGGGGGAAGGGGAGTTAAATCACATTTTCTTTCAAAAATTGTATGTGATCTTGTGCTTTGTCTTCCATGCCTACTCTCCCACTAAAAAGAAATCTCAGCCTTTTTTTTTTTTTTCTATTGGCCAGTTTCAATCACATTTGGCAGAAAACTAAAAGTCTCAGGGTTAATTAACTTTGTCAAGTCTTATCCAGCCATGACACCTTTGCAGTAGCCCCAGTAAAGAACAGGCTGGTGTTAACTCACCAAGCAATGGAGAATTCGCACTGGAGAAATGTCTTATAAATGTCCTCCATATGCTTTGGCGTGTCTTGTACCTTCTAACACACCAAAGACAATCAACCACAGGACATTGACTTGTAGGAAGCCAGACCATTGGTTTTGTGGTTGCTGAACTAGTTTTTTCGTTCACAGGGGATGTTAGTCAAAAATTTAATCCTAAACTATCAATAGAAATGTTGCATTTTCAGTATATCTTGTAAAATGGCTGACTGCTGATTTTATTTTTAAGTTATCCTTATAATCTTAAGTGCCTCTGGATGAACAATATGCACTTTTGTCCCTTCCTAACAAAGGAAAGCAAGTTGCCACCTACTTCTTTTCTATCTGAAGCCGTAATGCTGGTTATGTGGTCATAATTCCATCTCAAATACTGATATACAGAACTATTTCCATGAAATTCAGCATCAGGCGTGGCAGGGAAAGAAATGAGGAAGAATGTGAGATGTTAAGCAAAATTGTTGCTAAGTAGGGTGCTCCTTAACAGTCTCCAAAAGATGGTAGATGAACTTTAAAGGTTGTGTAAGCTTCAGCAGGCAGAAGCTATGCTTCAGCAAACCTGAGACTAAGTGACGATAATGTTAAATGCATATTGCCCACTTCTGTAAAAAGAGCAGTGGGAAAAAAAAAACTCAAAATCATGCTTGCCTAAGGATTTAGGAAAAAAGGTGACTTGTGGGTGGATGAAATTTAAGCATCATATAAATAAGCTAAGTGTTCTGAGGCAACTTGAATCTCTTCAAGAAACGGAATTGACACAGAGGAATCAACGATTATAGCAAAGCTTATAGACATTCTTCTGGAATAAGTAATGAAAAAAGAACATTTCCAACTTGGCAATTGAATGTTATATGCAGTCTTAAAGACAACAAGGGAACAGCAATGCTATATCTCATTGATAAGGTATTGTGGCCTTGTGATATATGTTTATTTTTAGGGAATTTCTGCCTGAGTGCTCAGGTACTTTAATGTCAATTACTTGAATGGAATTTTCTCTTTTATGTCTCACAGAAATTGCTCCACAATGATACTTAAATATATTTATTTAAGGCAATAATATAGGTAAAAATGGAATGATGTTCAAGATATATTAAATATTACACAGATTTTAATAATGCATTTAACAACATATGAACCTTATTTGCTATAAAGTATAAGAAAATCTTCAGATACAGCATGCAGGATTCTTGACATTATTAGGCAATCATAGTCGTAAATGAACTTTCTTTCCTTCTCAGCATTCTTTTCAAGAAGCACTTTTCAAGAGATGCTGCTTTGATATTTATTTAAGCAGTTAGAAAATAAAGCCTCAGGTTGTGAAAACATATGCATGTCAGTAGCTTATGCTTCAAACTGACAACCGGTGCATCTTTTCAACAAGCCTCAGATGGTTTGTAGTTAGCTGGCCACATTAAAGATTTAAACTCTCGGGGTTAGCGTTTGCCCTTTTCAAGGGAAGGTAGTTTGCTACATCTCGCTCTCCTGCAGACTCTCAGTGCATCCTTTCTCCTGACAAATGGAGCTAATGCCGTACTAAGGTTTCAGCCCCGCTGTCCATCACGTTGCTTTCTCATAAACAGGAGCAATTTACCCAGTGACCAGAAGCCGTACACTGTTCAGCTTTGTCAAAAGGAAGATGTGACAGTCAAAAGCATTTCAGTGGCTGGAGAAGTGTACGCTACCCTTGGCCATGAGAATTCACGGACCTTCTGTCCTTGCATGCTTTTTAGTAAGTTTAGTACAATTCAAATCTTGTTTCTGCTGTGGGACCACAAGACTATTCCTATAGTGTTTAGCTGACAGCTCTTTGTTAGAAATTCACTTACAGTTTCTGTTAGTTAGTTAGCATCTTTCTTTCAAGTCTACACTTCTGGAAACCCTGAGGCATAGGCCTAAGGCAAAATAACTGTGTTAGTATGGCTGAAAGTGAGCATCTCCCAAGTAAAGATAGTTTCCCTTCCCTTCCTTTTTGTCATCTTTAAATTTTATTCTTTTGCCCAATGTAATACCAAATAGGTAAACTGAGGCACATAACTATTTGGGGGAAAAAAACCCTCTTTTGCGTTGTTTATTCTATTCTTGGATTTTGTTTCTTCCTTTAAATCTTCCTTAAGAGGCTTTCAAAAATCCGGTTAGCTTGACTCAGTTTGAAATATAAATAGCAAGCAGATCACTGTCCCAAATATCATGTGTGTGACTCTTTAGCACTTAAACAGCATCCGGTAAGTGCCTGGCACATGCACAGAGAAACGAGTCTCTGCAGACTAAAGCTGATTTAAACTCACGTCATGAGACTGACGTGTCAGTAATTGCCAGTTTACACACTGAAACTCCTGGCTGACCTAAGAGCTCTTAACTGGTAGTGAAGGAGAAAAATTCATGATAAATTGTCATGGAGTTTTACTGTAGATCATGAATATTTTTACCATATTGCAAGTTAACTCCTTAATGGATCCTGCAGTAACACGTTCTTCTGGCTGTACCCAAAGATCAGTATTTCCCTGGAGGAGAGGTCTGTATCACTGTTAAGGTAGCCATGTTATCTACCAGACCTTTTATGTAAAGATTTTTAAGCAGCAGAAAACAGACTAATTTAATTCCTGTGGTTTTAGCACACTTCACCCTTGTTTCTGTGCTATGACTTGTCCTAACTTACCAAAAATACTATCTGGAGGATAACCTGTGGACTCTCACCTCACTTATGCCTCTGCATGGTTCAAGACGAGGTCACCACCGGCCTTGGAGGTATAAATCCTGGCCTGAAAACATGCAGGTTCAACCTATATATGTCAGCATCTTGTTCTTCTATGCAGATATATGAAAAGCTTATATGTAGGACTGATAGGATTCAGGAGGTTTTTTTATCAAAAATCAGTGGCTAGAAATATCACTGTCAAATTTTACTACCAGGTACAATTTCCACCACCTTTATATTTTAGCAAGAGATACAAATTTACAAAAATCTATAGCGATGTTTTCCAACAATGCCTTAGACTGCTTTATTTAATGATTAAATTATAATGCATGATCTATACAATAAAATCACATTCAGGAAAAGTTTTACATTGTTTTATATGTTTGAGTAGGAGCATATATTTCTGTATTATGCTTCCAAGGAAAACCACCTGTCTTTAAGCCCAGTTTTTGAACTTGTAAACCATTAGTATGGTTTGATTCTTGACTCAGTGATTAAACTTCAGAATAAAGAAGGAAAAAAATTACGTGTTTCAAAAGAGGTAGTTGTTTGTGAATCTCCTTATCTCTGTTAGAACCTGCATTGCACAACAGTCATTGGTTTTGTGGCAAGCATCGTTTTTCCATTCCCTTGTAATATCTGCAAGCCACATTCAACTGCCTGAAACAGTTTGCAAGAGTCAAGTTTGAGTTTTGTCCTCAGCTGTCTGGAATAAACAGAATGAAGATCCAGCGCTACAGGCAGGGTGAGACGGGACCTGTAGGCATGACGTTCAGAAACTGGCAGTTGTTCACTTTTCCAATAGCTTAGTCCAGTTAGCTCTTCATTTTGCAGTACAGCAGATACATTTACTCTCAATTTTCTGATGGTCACACTAAAGGACTTGCATGAAGATTTATTATGTTGGTGAAAAAATGTGACTTTTTTCCAAAATAGATCCAGTGGTGAAACAAAAGCTGACTTCTTCATTTTCTTTCACTGTGTCAAATTTTGTCCTCAGAATTCTGAAGCTGCTTTTTATGTAGCATTTTATCTCTCTTGGAAGATGTTATCTTTAAGTGTGCCTTATCATTCCAGTGACTATAGGTTTAGTAAGAGGCGTAAAGAAGACATACTGCATCAACACCTTTGAGTTTTAGAAGTACAGTCTGCTACAGCTCACTTGGGAAAATGAAGAAAGTGTACTATCTACTAGAAGCCATTTCGATTATGGAACTTTATTAACAGTGTTCTTTCTTCTGATCATGATCCACTGCATCATGAAAATAGTTTTTTATCAGTATTAATGTTTGTTGCAAGCAGGTGAAACAAGAAAATATATAAATAATGAGGCATAAAGTAGGATTAAATGCAATCACTCCTCAAGGATTATCACAGAGCCTTATATCTCACAGAGCCTTATATCATCATATCATGTGGAAACAGCCTCTCTTTTATGAGATTTTTTTAAATTCCTAACCTTTGCCCTCCCTCATTTCTACAGACATATTTTGCTTGATGTTAGTAGGAATGCTTAACCACTCTGCATTTAGCCTTACCAGGCATTTCAACTTCATACAATGTTTAAATATAATTTAACTATTAACTTGTACACCACTGTTTAAGTAATATTTTCCATTTTATTGACCATCCACATAAACTAGCAAAGCTTTTTTAACATGATACAGTCATTTTTTGGTTATTGCACTGATGTCTATTACAGGTTTTTTTAGTAGCAAGTTGTTGCAGTTTGTCCTGCATATACAAGACTAGAAATTCAAGAAGATACTTAGAAGATCATCTGAAAGAAGTGTTAAGTATCAAATATTTGTCAATGCATATATCATTTTTGATGACAGAATTTTGGGGCAAGATGAATGATTCTTCCATTGTTTTATTGGTCTCTAAGCAGAAGAATACCAAACCCATTTATATGTGTGTGCTTGCGACACTAAAAACCAGTTGTGATTCCTAAGGAAGTGTTGAGATACTGCTGAGTAACTGAGCTGGTTGAGCAGAGGCTAGCGAGGTAACCATCTGCCCAGCATGGTAGAGAACTCTCAAACTGCATAGATGATGTAAATCTTAGTTTATTCGAGACTGATTGTGGCTTAATTCTACATACAACACAAGTGCATAATGCTTTGTCTGTGTACTCAATTGTCTAATATCCATTTAGCTGATGTTTGGAAAATTAGGCTGTACTTCTCCAAGCCATGTCAGTATTCTGAGTTCAAAGTGCTCCTTCCTGATGGAAGGTTCATGATCCTTAAAGATACATCCGTCTGTCCAAAGTTAAGATCAGCTGCATATAGTATGTAATTGCTAAAAATCTCCAATGCTGACAGCTCGATAACTCCCCTAAGCAATCTCTTTCATTGCTTACCTCTTCTTATAGGTAGTTTCCACCACGCCCACCCCAGCCTAAGGCCTTGCTTCACACTTAGGAGATTTTTTTTCCTACTACATCTTCTCAGAGCAGTACAAAAGGACAAGGTATGAGGACCTCCTAGATCGAAGTGTTCAACAATTCTAATCACAGCTATTAGCATTAGGAAGCCTCCACCAGTTCAGGCTCTGCACAGCTAGAATAAACAATGACAATTACAGTGTCAGTGTTTTCTAAATAGGCACTTTTGCAGAAAATGGTTTTTCTTTTATTTAATAAAAGTGCGCTTGAATGTAATTTTGTTCTTTTAAGTAAACTGTTCTCTAAAAGAGATACAATTACAAAACCACAACTCAATCTGTAAAGAGGCAATGTTCAACAGCTTCCAAGAAGTAGACCCTAGATTATCTTTTGGGTTCTTCAAAGCACGCTTTCAAGTGACACTGCTTAATAACAACTGAGAGCTGCATTCTTTGTACATAAATTTAGTCCTTTAAGAGTTGCTTCGGTGCAGCATGAGATAGTCATCTCGTCTTCCTTTGTTGTCAGCAGAAAAAAGTAGATGGAGTGAATTGCTTTGTGGCTGCTCCTGTCTCTCCACTGACTATAGATAAAACCTAGACAACGATCTCTGACTGGCCAGTACATTTTTTATCTTTCACTAAAGGAAGTTTTGTAAGATCAATCCTATTCGTCAAGTTACCAGCCTCTGCTGAATCTTGAGAGGATTCCAGCTGTTCCTTCAATCCCTACAAAACTCCAGAGTCTCTCCAGCTGATTTGTTTCTTTATTGAAAGAAGACCTATGTCAAATCCTGTTGTGTTCATACCCACCTCTCTCTCCTTGTCCCTACTCAGCTCATATGATTCTTTACTCAAGGTCTACACAACTCACTGCCAAATCAATAACAAGTGTCTCTCCGATTTCACAAGGCTCTGAACTAAGCCTTCTGCTTGCACTGTGACCCTATAGGATTTTCCCAGTCTTCCCTCCTTTCTAGCCAACCCTCTAAACTTGATGATCAGCTTCTGGTTCAAACAGCTGTCAAATGCCCTGCTGGGCACTAACTGCTGCTAATTTTGCATTGCATACATAATGAAGCCTGGCGCACGTACCCGATGGCACGTGAGATTCAAACTCAGCTTTCTAAAGTATACTAAACGAAGCGAGACATTCACTGTAAATTCAGTTTCTTTTCTTTGATTGCAGAGTAGATAGAGCTTAAAGCTATCACAAATCCTTCCTGTTTATCTTTTTGGTGCACGCTTGGTTTCTCCCATATTCCATTAACAATAAGAGCAGCTGAGCGTGTTACTGTTGCTCACAAACACACTCTCTGTGCCAAAATACTTTTTTACCCACGTATCGGCATTTTTGTTAATGGGACCGTAGGAGAGTGTGGGGAGAAGAAGCACCGCGAGGCAGAGGCTCTGCCTTCGCTAGCAAGAGCGGATCAGGGGTCTGGTACAACGAGCGTGGAGAATTGCCTGCAACAACTTCTCGCTCGCTGTGCTGCCTGCTGGTTTAGCTCCTTGAGAGCCCAGATCTGTTTTGTGCGATGGCTCTGCCTGTCATTTCTCAGGAGGCTACAACAGGGAGCTGTCGCCTCCCTCGTGAAGCTCCCGGTCGCTCTGCCGTGGAGCCGGTGCCAATGTTTCCCGAATGAGCCTGGGCTGCTATTCCAACGCTCGTCTCTGCTGCCTTCGTGACAGATGGTGCGCAGCTCTGCAGCGGCCACAGCTGAAAGTAACTCGTGGAGGTGTGATTCCACTGTAAAGATTTTCCAGCGCTGCCACTCAGAAAAACTCCAGTGACAGGAAGTAACAGTTTCAAATTCTATTATGTACATAAAAGCATTTATTCACCCCTCATTGCACACCGGGCTGGAGGGTACCACTGCGCTTATTAGTTGCAATTTGCATTACCCAAGTATCACGAAGTTCTGCTGCACCAAGACTAACCCTTTGCATCCTGACTTGCCAAGCTGGTATGAGGAATTTTTCAATAGATTTGAGCGGTTCGGGTGCTGGGGGGGGGCTTTTTAACAGTCGTGGGCATTGGAACCGCACATGTCTGAGAAGCTGCTTAGTCAGCACGTGGGCTCTTCCTCCGGGGCCATCGCACATTGCCAACCTTCCACACAAAGTGGTTGCAGCAAAGAAAAGGCCAAGAGCAGTGCTGCTGGGTGGGCGACCCTGGGGGCAACACCCCACCGGCACGCTCACCCGGCCCTCGCACGGCTCACGCCTGGCTCACAGCTGACTTCGGACACGTACGTGAGCATCGCGTGGAAAAAAGTGGAAGAGCTTTGTCTGATATTCAGTGTGCAGAAAGCTCAGATTTTAGGCAGTCTTAAGAGAAGCCAAGCTGGTGTAGTCCAGAGATGAAAATTATTATCTGAGTTCTTGGGAGACATAAAGAAAACTCTGTAGGAGAGCAGCCCGCTAACTGAAGCAGAAGAAATTTTGGTTTCAATAGGCTACCTATTCCCCAAGAAAGCTAAGACTGCAGATACTATTACTGGGGCCCTATAAAGGGGAAAGATTTTTTTTAACACACACTTCTTTCAAAATAACACAAAAATATAATTTTTGGAGAAAAAATTAATGTGCATCTTACATCAGTCACCTTACAGTCATACTGACCATTAGAAAGTTATGTCCCCAGAGGCACATTTTTGCCTCTTTGGATACTGTAAACCTTCAGGCTCCTCAGTAACAGGGGCCATACTGACAGTTACCTGTACAGATACGCTACAAGAACGTAGGCTAGTGATCTATGGCATTTGCATTAGAGCATCTCTACAGCTGAAGGCAGATGTTGAATTTTTGGTTAGGAGGGTTATACATCAGCTTGGGCTCTCCTCCTTCCCCTCCCCAGGCTCTACCTGGCTTCACTTCTCCACTGGTTTTCTTCACCTCTATGATTTCTCAATCTGAGGCAGTATGATTGCTTGTTGTCAAAGAGTGTACTTTATAAGGTGTCTGCCTCTAAATTGCTTTCAAGCTGGTAAGTCTTTCTAATAAGCTGCGAGGCAGTGCTCCGCATTTTTAATGTTTATATTATTTTTCTCCAGAACTTAAAACCCTTGCCAATATTTTTTTTTTCTTCTTTAAATCTTTTTACCCCCCAATCAGCTGGAAGAGAGAGAGGACTTGGGCTACAGGTGCACAGTTCTGAGCACAGCTGTCTCTCCTGCCTGTTCATGAAGGCTTGTCATAGAAAACAAAACTACGGCCAACCTAGCTACTAACAGGAAAATATGTATTCACTGATTATTATTTTTGTTTGGGGTTTATTCCTCTGTAAAATAAAAATGCAAATCTAGAGTTCTACATGCTGTTTGTTGACAGTGGTGCCCTGTAGGTCTCGTTATAGAAAATTTAAAAAAATAGATATTTGCTAATTTCCCATTATAAAAAATAAAAAATAAAAAGATTAAAACAAGGCATCAAAGTGACAGTCCCTTCATAAGTCTGGCAACAACAGGGGAAAATAACTTCACAGCCTGATGTTGCTGCAGTTTGGCAGCCAAATGGGTTTGTGTAGGCTGTTCTTGGCAGCAGTTTTCATTAGCTTAGGGCCTCCTCTCTGGAAAGAGAGAATCGAGCTGTCAGACACGGACGTCCAGTCTGTGCAAGCAGGGCTCACTCGTCCGCTGTCCTGCTGAGCAGCCCTCCTGGGCTGCTCCCATCTGCCCGCCTTTAAGTGCCATTCCCTTATCATTATGACATCCCCTTTAAAACTTTTAAGGATATTACCTAGCAAATACCTTCATTTCTGTCTAATTCCTTTATGTCTAATTTCCTATCTCACAAAGGGGTATAATTTACTATTTTCCCCCTTTCGGGCTATGCAGATCTCTGAAGCGAGCACTCCCTTTCCTGTAATTCCTTATATATGAGCCAGTAACAAGTTTCTGTGGAGGCTTTGGATAAAATATTTTGTGGTCTTAAATTTTAGCTTGTTGTATTCTCAAACAAAGAGAGAAAATTCTTACCTTACTTAAATAATTGGGCTTTAATTTCTATGTTTGCTTTAAGCTAAATTTCCTTTTATATTATAGGAAGCATTAATAATCATGGCAGGACTTCTCAGCAAGGAGAACTGAGTCACATTCCTGTATAATTCAAATAAATGCCACTGCCACTGCAACCTGCTGTTTGGACTTGGGCATTGTTTGAATTATTATTCACAATTATGTTTCATATAGTAAGCTCAATAAATAAAACTAATCTAGGATCATTGTAATGTTCACTGAGTATCTTTGGTAGATCCCTCAAAATAGAGAGCACTTGCAGAAAAAGAAATTACCATTACCGATCAGATTATTGTTATCCTTCTGGTGCTTCTGGTCCCATGACTGTTCCCTGACTGAATAAGATCAGAAGGATTTAGCTCTTCTTCTTTCTGACTCCCTGAATAGAAGTATGAAATCATGAATTCTTCCTAGACTAATAGCATAGAAGGAATTAATCGTGTCCTCATGGCAATAGGATTCTTTTCAAGTAATGGCTACTACCAGAAAACACTTCAAAACTTCTTTTAGAAAACATCTTAATGTTTAGAAACATTTTAAAACTTCTTTTGTTGCTCCTGTACTGAATTATTTGAGCAAACACTTCCTACAAAGTTTTGAAAATTATACCTTTCCAGAATTCTGGAGATGAATCTGGCGAAGAATCTCTCAGGATCCAGAAAGGCTCCTAGTTAAATCATGCATAGGGAATAGTGTATTGCTCTACTATCTCCCTATTAGAAAACTTTTCTCAGTATCTCTGTACTAAGCAGAAATTTTTCAGTGTGGTTAACATTTGGGCTGGAAAACCAGACTTTTGGACATGAAGGGATAAACTTGCAGTGACATTTGCTCTATGTTACTACCATATGTCCCAAGGATGTGATTTTTTTCTTCTGTGGTGCAAATTTCCAATATGCGGACTCCAACTCTCTACACGAGAGTTTGAGGGCTCTCCAGAAAATAAGAACAAACTTCTTATTTTCTAGTCAGTCCTTCCTGAGAGGGGACCTTTATTCAGCCAACGGCAGACAGAATCACTACCATACCTTGACCATGCTCATTACTTACAGCAGTGTATTAAGACAATAACTACAGCAAAACCTTAGGTGCTAGAAGTTCATTTGTGTGAGTGAGAAATTGCCCCCGTTGTGCAGCTAGGTAGGTGTACTTTGGCAGTTCTTTGTTTTTCTTGGGTTGTGGTGGTTTTTTTGAAGGATGGAGTGCATTCGTTGGTTAGGTTGGAGTGCATTTTTTTGTAGCTGTACCTACGCCTCGATGTGGGAGACCCAGATTAGTACAGACCAGTATTTTGAGTGAGACAGCTGAGGAGTTTTTCCTGGTGTTGTCCTAAATCTTTCTTTTGTTGCTATGAACTCAGTGAAATCTCATTATATCAAGGTTAAGACCAGCCAAACAAAACCCACCTATCTCCATCTCCTCTGTCTGCATTATTCAAATAGCAGTGGAATTCTGTTTCCATTTACTTACTCTTTGGCTTAACTGCTATGTATTTAGCCCACCTAATATTTCCATAAGTCTGTCTTGCGAGTGAATTATCACCTGTGTTTTGCTACTCTGGATTTCCTCCAATCTGTCACTGTCTCCCTGTAATGAGATGTCCAGAGCTGCTGCAGGTGTAGTTGTATTTATTGTCCTACATAGATGAAATATCCTCTGTAGATTGAATGCTATTAAAAAAGCTATGGACTTTATGCTGCCAAACTGCATTGCAAAAGCATTTCTTGATTGCTTCAACACTACAACCAGGTCTCTTTCCGTGTGTTCAAGGGTGAGATACTAACTTTGATTTATTTATTTTTTAATTAATTGAAATAACTGAAGAAACCTAACCTTTTCACTTCCATACAAGTGTGAGACAGCTAAGTTGATTAGGCACCTCCCTTTTACTTGGCGTAGGTTAAGTAAGACGTGCCCTGTGTGAAATAGTTTGTAAAAAGTAATTGTTACAGCCTAAGTGACATGAAAGTGCAGTGAAGAGAAGGTAAACATGATTCTGTGAAAGAAAGACAGTTCCGTCCATGCTCACATCTTCTGAGATGTATATAAATGACAAATGCAACTCCTTCTTGATTGACTCATTATGTAGAAGAAGGCAGAACTAATGCATAGCTAACTCGTATATTAGGCATGCCCTGCATAAGGCAAGCGGAGGCATCTCTGTGACTTTTAAAAGTGCACACTAAGAGATATGAAGGAGTAGCAGTCAAAAATTGCAGTCACAAATGTTGTTTTTCTCTCAGAGAATATAGCATCTTTAAAATTCAGCAGTTCCCTTGATGTCTGTCAATGTGTCTGTTTGTTTTGGGGAAGAAAAAGATGAAATGCTGCTTTTTGGTAAGGTCAAAACCTTTCCTTTTCAAGCATACCTGCAATGTTTTGCTTGTTTCAAGATTCACATCCTTACTTTACAAGAACAAAAAAAAATGTAGATCCCTATGCTTTAAAATAGAAAATATGTTTAGATTTATCTTTTACCTTAATAGACTAATGAAAAGAAAACTATATAGGTTTGTCAAAACTGCATAGTTTAGTTGATGGTGTTGTCCCTATAACTCAAAAAAAAAAAAAAAGGCATTAGAAACTTTTTATTTCTCTTTACCATTAGAACATCATTTTTATGGGACAGAAATTGCCTTGTTGAATCAGATACTGAGCTAGCTTTGAAACACTGAATGTAGTGTCCAAGGTCAACATAGCAAAAGGCTGGGTTAGATCATGCACAGATGCAAGGACACAATCCCAGATACCACTATGAGTATACAAGCTGGGCTCAGCTGTTCTATTTCAAACACCAGTTCAAATAAGTCAGCTTAATGGGGACATATTTTATAGTAACTCTATTTCAGATCACCCTCTTTTATTGGAATCTTCCTGCAGAGCTAGTAGCATAAGTAAAATCAAAGCTTCACTGAAGAGTGAAGCTCTGCCTATGACTTTACCCTATGTCTCTGTCAGTACCTTGTACAAGACCAAATGCGTCAGCAACCTCCTGTTCTCTGTGGGAAGGTTCTAATACAGGAGATTTCAAGAATTTTCCTCTAAGGAGGTTCATTTTCGTCTAATGAGAACATATGGGTTTGGCAGCACCAATCTTTAAGAAATGCAGTCAGCCTCTTTTTTTTTTTTCTCCTTTGGAAAGTATCAGCATAAGTACTGAGCTCCCTTACCAGTAAATCACCAAGTAGAATGAAGTATTCCAAATGTAATCATAACTATCCTCACTTGAAAAAGGCTTGGACTGATGTGAATCATAACTGCACTTCATAACAAAGATAATATTGTGTAAATGTTCCTATCCAGAAGCAATGAGTCATGCTACAATGACCGTCACTTAATCATTCTGACTAAACAGAGGATCAACATTTGCAACTGAATGTGTTAACTCTGGAAATATTTTGGAGAGAGAGGAATATGGCAAAGTATAAAAACTTATAAAAGCTACCACTGTATATTAATTCATATGACCTAACAGCTACTAGTTGTACTTGTAAAATACATGGTCAGTGAGGTGTGAAAGGTAGTTATGATTTTAATGAACATGCTTCCGAAAAAGTAGAGTGGGGAACACATTTTTCAGTATCCGGAAGAATAATCCACTTGACCCTTTAACATGTGGTCTATGTTCCTTTTACAGGAGATGAATGTAATGATAAATGCCTAGTATAGTCAAGCATAAAAACAGCATAGGCGGTCACAAATAGGGGATTTTGCTTTTCTCCTTGATGTAACCAGTTTTCTATACTTTAACTGTTGATAAAAACCTATTATGGAGTGGCAGTTTGCTATCAAATGGCCCTTTAAAGGACTGGTTTATAACCCCATAGGTAATGACCTTGGATTCCTCTTGGTCTGGTATAGATTTAATAGCTTTCCTTTACAAACTCCTTAACAAAATAAAGCTTTTTTGAAAATAAAATCAAGTTTAAAAGTAAAACTCTTAAACACTACTTTTTTCTACTACATGAGCCAGCAATGTGCCCTTGATGGAAAGGCGGTTAGTTTTTTCCCAGGCTGCATTAGGAGGAGCGTTGCCAGTGGGTCAAGGGAGATGATCCTTCTCCCCTACTCCGCACTGGTGAAGCTGCACCTGGAGTGCTGTGTCCAGTGCTGGGCTCCCCAGTACAAGTGAGACATGGACATACTGTAGAGTCCAGTGCATCACCACAAAGATGATTAATGGACGGGGACTGGAACATCTCTCATATGAGGAAAAGCTGAGAGACCACGGACTGTTCAGGCTGGAGGAGAAGAGGCTCACGGGGATTTTGTCAATGTATGCAAATACCTGAAGGAAGGGCATACAGAAGACGGAGCCAGGCTCTTTTCAGTGGTGCCCAGCGACAAGACAAGAGGCAACAGGCACAAACTGAAACACAGGAGGTTCCCTCTGAACATCAGGAAACACTTTTTTAATGTGAGGGTGACCAAGCACTGGCACAGGTTTCCCAGAGAGGTTGTGGAGTCTCCATCCTTGGAGATATTCAAAGGCCATCTGGACATGGTCTTGGGCAAAGGGCTCTTGGTGACCCTGCCTGAGGAGGGATGTTGGACCAGATCCCCTCCAGAGGTCCTTCAAACCTCAACTAGTCTGTGATTCTGTGATTTCCTATAATTGAGTATCCCAGTATTGACGATGATCAGAAATGGTAACATTTGAGTAAAACAAGAAGTGCTGAACTCCATTCTGAATTTATATTGGATCTCTACTAAGCTTCATAAAGGGTATCTTTGCTCTGACTTTTTTCTGGACCCTGCTTTTCCTGTTCATCTGGCACAACTTCTGCACATACACCACTTTCAAACCGCTGGCTTAGCCCATGTATTCCTTTCCCCTTCCACTTTGGAGATGTTCTGCATAACCATTTCTAATTTATTCTCCTCCTCCAAGTTCTTGTACTGACATGACATCCATCTGGTGCTGTTGCGCTGATATCATCATGTCTCCTGCTGAACAATATTTTCTTGTTTCTTTGTAGTATCCTGTCTGCACCCATCCTTTGAAGCAGGGAACATCTGGGGTTTACACACTGATTAACCTAGAATGGAGACTCCAGGGCTCTCAGGTAATAGAAGCAGGTGATGAGGATAGCGATATGATGTGAGGCTCCAGCCTAGCATATTGATTTCACCTACATATGAATACCAAGTTTTGGAATAAAATCTGATGCATCAAAACCAGTTTTAAAACTGTTAAAAAGGATTTCCTTGGAACCAGGGCTTCATCTTTTCTTTCCTAGCTAATCCAAAATTGAGACTTTGAATAATTTCATGTTCAGCTAGCACTGTAAGTTATACCTACTGGATCCAATTAAAGAATATTTTCTATAGGGAAGTGAAGCACATAAATATTTTCGTAGATTATGAAAGGTTTGTAAACATATAAATGATAAACTAGCTGGAGCACAGAAAGCCTGGAGGCTTTTTTCTTTTTATTTTTTTCTGAAGGAAAAGAAAAAAGAACAAAGACTTTGTTATTACACAGAGATGCCATCAAAACCATTCTAAAGAATTGTGCAGCCCTTCTATCCTTGAGCAAAATAAGGTGGAATGCAACCAGTAAAAGAATCAAAGTTAAAAACATCAAGAAAGTAATCAGGCTTTTTAAGAACAAAGGGGGTCGTGCTTTTGGAGAAGCACAGTTCTAAATGCTGAGGTTACAACATACTCTTAATCATTATTTTTCTCGCTGATGTCGGTGGGCCTTTCTTACTCGTGATGTAACAAACTTTAGATCCCTAGTGAAAGAAAATGAAAGAACTAGGACGATGGTAAAGGTGAACTTGGAAAAAAAAGATCACAATTGTATAAATCCTCTTCTTTAGTGTTAATTCAGCCAAACAGTAGGTATTATCTTTTTAGAGACAGTTTAAGCACAGCATGGCGCATTCCCTTTCTAGGAGGACTAGATCATTGTCTGTGTAGTAGGACTTTAATAGGGAGGTTGGAAACTCGCTTTCTTAACTTTAATCTTAGCGAGACCATCTATTCAAACTTCACATTTGCACAATCACTTGCTTTCAGGGAAAAATGAGTAGAGGAGAGCAGAGGGTTCATAAATGGTGTTGAAGAGCCGGCATCACTGCTGGTTGCTATTTTTGCACTGTACAAGGAATCGGGTGCTGGTTATGTCCTCTCATAAAATCCCTTCTGCTCGAGGTCACGGCCAGGTCCTGCAGCTGGCACACTCTCACGCGTTCCACCAGCACGCTGGAAAAACGTTGGCAATGTACCCTGCTGGGGGTGGGCTCCCCAGCACGTGGAAAAGCCAGGACTCCTTTTGGAAAAACACCAGGCTGGAAACCAGTCCCCTTCTCTTCTCCACTGCAACAGACACAGGACGTACTCGGGTAGCCCAGCTGGATGGAAGGAGCGCGCTGGCTCTCCGTGAGAGTTGGTCCAGCCTGTTGTGGGTGCAAGAGCAGAAGGTCTGCCTCGGTTGAGTGGCTGCTAACGGCGGAGGGAGTCTGCCCCGAAGGTGGGTAAGAGCTCTTGACGTTAACAGTGGGGCAGGCATCGCAGGCGCCGTGGGGCAGGTCTCTCCCGCAGGCGGGGAGACCCGAGCGTCTCCCACCCCTCCTGGTGGACCAAGTCCTGGCTGAGAGCAAGAGAGCCAGAGGCAGCCTGCGAGGAGAGCGGGAACACCACCAGTAACTGTGATAGCAAGGTTAGACGATGGTGACTGGCACCCAAAGCGAAGGGAAAATAGGTGCAAACTGGCCCAGTCAAATGAGCGCAATTCCATGTTCCCTGTGCTCTCTGACGTGGTGGCTGTGGTTGTAGCTGCCACCTCCAAAGCGTTTTCCTTCATGTACAAGATCAGTAACAGTAAATTCAAACATCTCTATAGGAAGCAAAAAATTGAGAGTGATAAGTCAGCAAGACAGGTGATATTTTCTGAAAGTAATATAGTGATCTGCTTTATTTACAGCCGCTCATAATAGCAGAAGAGCAGCATGTAAATCTTGAAAAGGGATTCAAAGGTGGAAAGACGACTGCAGGAGAAAGTACATACCAAAAGAAAGGAGACCATTGGAGGCTTTGTAATTATTTTTAGTTTATTTTCTATCCATATACTAGATATATCATTAATTAAAATGATACAATGGGTGTGATGGTAGATCTTTCGTTCTGCAGTTGAGTTGTGAGAAATGGAAAGTCTGACTCTTCTTGGTGTAGATAAGCTGTAGCAAAATTTAAATGAAAAAAAAGCATTCTGCAGAAAAGAGTCAGTAAGGATCACAAAGTTCAGTGGATCATGACCTAAATTCAAACTAATTTTAAATGTTTGTATCACTGCCTTTGCTCTGGATCTCTGATGAATATAAGCCGGGTTGTACAAGATCTAGATTCATAGAGATGGAAATCCCCCTTAAAAGTCAATCACACTCTTCAGTACAGAAGTTACATATCGAAAATAGATTTAATAAAATAGAATGTCCATGAACACATCCTATCAGTCCTTCACCTAATCACAGAAACAATGACTCATTTTTATTACACAGAAGATATTGATACATTAATAAACTATCACTTCTGGTTGTTGATTCTGGTTCTTAATCCAATTAATTTCCTTTTTTTTTTTTAAAGTTATACATCCTATTCATGGTTACCATGGCGAATGAAAGAACACAGTGTAACCTCAGCTCTGACTCTATTAATATGAAATTATCAGTTTGGTTATGTTTCAGCTATTTTACCAACAGTAACCATAGCAAATGAAAATGAAGAAAACCAGTATGTTTATATCACCATGATGTGCTATTTACCGCTGAATGCTATAGTAGCCATGTGATTTCTTAGCATTTATTAGGACTTTCTGTCACTATCATAGAGAATTAATAACCCAAAAATGCAAAAAACTTATGTGTATTCAGAACACTCTCATCCACTGTGTTAAGATCTTTTTTCTAACCCTGTTTGTACCACGTCTTTGCTCTGCCAAGAGACTGCCTTGCTGCAAAAGAATTGTTCTTCACTGACAAGTGGATCCAAACTTTTCAGCCTTCACGGTGCTCAAAAACTGCTATTTACTTGAAATGAGAGGATCCCTCCCATTTATATCGTATCAAGGAAGTTTGTCAAGTTGTGTCAGGTGACTTGTCTCTGAATTTCCCATTTTTTGATGACCAAATTGCTGCTGATGGGCACTTATAATTCTGAGCTACAGCTGCAAGTGAACTCTTAACATTTAGACACTAAACAGAATACTTATAGGCAAAGACATTTTTTTGGTTTTAGTCTTGAAAAATGTACATTTACATTCCATCAGGTTAATTCAGAATTTGCTGAAGTGATTGTCTTCTGCTTTTGCAAATCCTTTTTTAAGAGGATAGGCTTTGAAAGTTTGGGAATACAAGCAATTAAATGGGTAAAGGAAATTAAACTCTTGCAAAGAGGAAATGGAAAAGCTTATCAAGTACCTGTCAATTTCTGAATAACAGGCTTTTTTATGAACAGCCATGAAGAAGTTACAAGCAACTAAAAGAGTCACTGATAGCTATTTATATTTATATACAGAACTATGGGAAATGTAATAGTACTGAATATACTCTGAACTGGTTCTTTTCAATCTGCAACCTGATGCATATTCCAGAACTTCCTACTCCAAGAAGCAACTCATCCATAGGGAAAACAGAATATCCTTCACAATGTGAAGCTGTAGTCATGGTGGACCATGGCTTCCTCCCTTTCCCTTTTAGATAGGAATACCCTTCAGAAAGCAGTTAGGTAGGGCTGATGTGATTTCACACAGGAAAGTATTTCACATGAGTGGCAAGATAACCATTCCTACTACTAGCACTCATGAAGTGAGATCAAAGGACTCAGAGGATATCTTGCATTCTGCTTTGAATATACATATTTCTTAATTTTTATCTGTTTTTAATTTACAATTTTGGTAATTCAAAAGAAGAGTTTGGGTCAAGTAATATTTCTCTTTATCCTTCCCTTATGAGGAAAAGAAGTGGCTACCCTAACATTATTTCTACATCTCTGGCTTTGTTTTTAACATCATGTTATTTTACATTTTTAACATCATATTCTTTTTAAATTCACTTGAATACAAATATGTCTTCTGACCTTCACAGCTTTTAGATAACAAAATCACTTTACATTTTCTGTATGTGACAGAATTAAACCTCATCCTCTTAAGCAGCAGGAATGAAAGTGTTCAAAGCAAAAAGAGTTGAATCTTGCTAAAAATGAAAATACATTGTATAATGTGTTGCAAAATTGCATGATTTTCTAAGTCATTGTGGGCCTCCTTAACATTTTATACAGGCAGACAGACAGGGTAGAAAGTCAGGGGATGAGTGGAAGGATTCAGTAAAATATGAAAGGGAAATTGTTTAGATGTAAATAAGTGTGTTCACAAGAAAAGAGGAGACATGTCACATCAGACAGTTCTTTATTTCTTGATAGACTTTGGAGTAATGTCTTCTTTCCTAAAGAAGCACCAAAATCACCAAAAAAATCAGATTTTTTTTAAATGGCTTAGCAGTAATTTGTGAGAAGTATTGCACACAACTCCACTTGTTTGGGGGATAAAATGTGTGACTCTAAGTTAATTGATATGCGTGAGCATCCATAGTATTCTACTAATTTGACTGGACATTAGATGAAGTCCAGAAGGTAAACAGTATTCATAAAAATTAAAATAACAATCTGATAACTTCCAGCCCTGGACCAAAAAAAAAAAAAAAAAAAAAAAAATAGGTGGGGAAAAGCCCATGTGCTTAATTAATTCCCACATACATAAGTAAAGGTCAGTTTGAGGGCACATTAAAAATCTTCCTGAAACTCTTTTCCATCCCAGTACTCATATGTTGGTAGAATGAGCAGTCTGATTTGCTTCTCCCAGGTTAAACAAAACAAAACAAATAAAACAAAACACCAAAATCCCAGGTGAAGAAGAAAAAAATCTCCAAACCAGTGAAAGTCAAGCAGGAAAAATTTAGTTGTTGCTTCTTGCTCCAGATTGCCCTTGCAGTACCAGCAGCTTCAAAACATTTCTGTAATATTGTGTGAGCAACTTTCGTATGAAATCAGTGGTAGAAAGCATTTGTGAAAACTACTGCATAACTGAACTTCTGCTACTGTATGGGTTACAAAATCAAATATGCATAACTTTCTGTCATCCTAAGGTGAAATAAACCTAAGAAGTGCTCTAATAGTCTTAGTTTTTGACCAATCTTAAAAATCAAAGGCAATGTTTGCACTTAAATATAAACAAGGGCAAGCCATACAGCAATGCCTAAAACTACTTTGGTGTTTCTCAGCTTTGGGATTTTGACTCAAATATTACTAGGGCTTTAACTGCTGACAATTAGATATTTTTTTAATGTAAAATAAAAATCCCAGTCCTACATAGTTCATCTTAGTTTATGGATTGACTATTGCCTTTGTAGCCTTAATCAGTAAATGTTACCAATCTTTTTGCTGTAGTGCTTGCAGGAGTTAAAATTGGAGGGTAGCTAAACACATTGTTTTACACCACTTTATTTGTGTTTCCATATGCTTCATATGCTTCCATACAGCTTCACAGCATTCATCTATTTCCCGTCTGCTTATCTGAAAAGCAGAAGGATCAAAAATACCAATACGTTCCAGACATACAAATCATTATTACTGGCTTTGTCTGGCAGTCTTAAAATGGTAACATTCAGGTGCATACAAATCATCTATTGCTTGTACAGAGAAGTAAACTCTTGCCAAACAAGATTTTTAAAGCTTTTTTCAGAACCAAGCCTTCATGAAGTTTCACCAGACCTTTTGACATGAGTGCTGGATTGTGTAATGCCTGCTGGACGCTGGGAAGTCCCAGTTCTCCATCTGATATAATACAGAAAATTACTTTCTACACACAGAAATTAAAAGAGCTATTTAAAATGTAAGTTTTATCAGTTAAAAGGAAACAGCCCAAATGACTTAAAATGTATCACACCTCGTAACAATTAGAAAAACTGATTCAAACAACAGAGAATTGGTAGAGTGCACATACAGCTGACTTCCACCATTAGCCTTCAGTGCTGTGGTTTTTATTTCATGGCACCAAAGAAACCTCAAAGCCAAAACAAAAAAACATATTAGTCTTGAGCTAGGGGAAACTCTGCTGAATTTAAGAAAGGTTACTGAAAAATATCTCACAACTTACATGGTCTGTAGACATCCAAAATTTTTTGAGAATTATCTGATGGCTAATGCTAACTCCATCTGATAGTGCTTGGAGTTGACAGAAAGGAGAGATATTAAAACAAAACATGTTTATGCTTATATTAATTATAGGCTGCTTCGTCTCCTTTTTTTCTCTTGGAGACTGGAGTAAGTTAGAAAACTGAGTTCAAATAGGGATATTTTTCCTCCAAAGAATGACACTGATTTGACATTGGGGAAAGAAAAAAACCCTGTCTGAGTCCTTACCTTACTGAGATGCTGGCTGTCAGATTCATTCATTCTTCAATCATGGGTTTATATGGAATACTGCTATCTATAAATTGACTAGGTATTTGAAAGCACCCGAATCTTCTAAATCTATCTAGCTTCCTTGGGAGTCCAATAATTTCACACTTAGGCAAGAAAATATGTGATATTTTTTCCTCTCTCAGAATTTAAATTTACATAAGGCCAAAGAACACTTTTAAAATGATCCTTCTTCTGGGTTCATCCTTCTCATTTCCCCCTCGCTGTGGGCTGAGGCATTCAGTCCTGCCTTCTCGAAACTGAAACTAAGTGTCTTGTATTGACTGAATTAAAGGCTCTGTAAAGGTACAGGGGGAAATCTACTGAGATTTAGAATGTTTGTTGTGAATATTATTTCAGAAATTACAGCATATCCCAGGCTGGAAGAAAAGATCATTATTTGGGAGTGTCTTTACACCAAAGCAAAAGGAAACAAAAACCAGCTTATTGCTTTCTCTCTTCTCCCCTTCCCCCTGCAAACACAAGAAGTTCGACGAGGAAATATCAGCACAGAGAATAGAAAGAAGATTTCTTTATATAGGTATATTGACAGGTCTCACTCTATTCCCCCTCTTCGTGTCTTGTTATCAAATCAGCCACCCTTGGAAAGCATTTTAGATTGCCTCTTGATGCAGGGACCTTCAAAATGTTTCAACTTCAGGTTTATTTGAGAAGAGTGTGCTGGAATCAGACCCGTATCTCTCTCTGTTCTTTAGTTAAGCAGAGTCTGTCTTCCCACCTTCACAAATGAAAAAGTTCCGTTTTGACCCAGAAGGCTCAAGGTGTTTAATGCTTTAATTTTACATTGCAACACCATCCTGAAATCCTGCACAGGTTTGGGGCACACATCTCTGAAGTGATGTACTAAGAGCACTGTCATTCTTTCAATTTTTTTTTTTTCAAAACAAAACCCAAACAAGATCAATTTAGAAAACAGAATGTCTCTGATTTATGAAAAAAATACATATGTCTAAGCAGTATTTTTTATTTATTTTGTTCAAATACTTTACGGAGAGCTCTCAGAATGAAAGAAAGGCAAAGTCTGAAATTAGCATGGGTGTATTTAGCTCAGCTTTATCTCTGGATTGGCAGCTAACTGCCTGTCAAAAGGTTTTAAGTAAAGTTCTTGATTGGAGGTCAGTCCTCAGTGGATAAATCACAGAAACAGCCAGAGATAAGGCAGATGATTGGCTATTCTCCCGCTGAGAAGAGACTGCATTAAGGTAGACTAATGAATACTGAATCATTTTCTCACCCTCAGGGTGGACGCCCCTGTCAGGGCTGAGTCACTGTGAAAGCAGTATGCTGAAGTGATTTAAAATGCAGCAGCCTTTAGTGCTGGTGACAGATGGATATAACTTGGGTATCATACATACTCATTTTTAGGCCTTCACAAGCCATGAGTACAAATATACAAGAAAACGAAAGATAAACTGTGATATAAGTCTCCTGTTCGGGCATACTTCAGGAAAGTGTAAAGTGGAGACCTTTTCATAGCCATTTTAAATGACCAGGGGGGACTGTCTTCTAGGGTAGTCAAAGGTGGATATTTTATTCCAAAGTTTCTTCATTGCTTTTCTTTTTTTCCAGAAGACTGCAGAACTTCCTGGAATAAGCAGTGTGTTACCTCTGCATAATGAAACTGCATCTTTTACATTTTCTGCTGAAAATTTGTTCTGATGTGATCATCAGTTTACCTAGTCAGCTGGAGGTGTTACAGCATCAGAACTGCAGATATGAAAAGCTTGAGGTACATTTTTATTTTGTCAGTTGCATTTTAAATAGAAATACGTGGTCTTGTTTGAGAGAGAAAAGATAAAAGGGTAACTTTAGAAGGAAAGGATTGATTAAACAAATGCTATTCGAGTCTGGGTGAGAAATTATGCAATGGTTTCCAACTCAGTTGAAAGATATGTCTTGTGGGCTTGACTCTGCCCTGGATTATGATTTCTCTTTGTATAATCCTGGCATTTGGCATCAGCAGCTACTCACAAGCCTTGCGAGTAGAGGCGTGTGATGAGCTCCCAGGGGCCTCCCATGGCGGTCGGTGCCCAGCTTGGGACCAGCCCAGGAGAGGTGCTAGTTCATACTGCTGCCAGGGGGACTTCCATGAAGGTCCAACTGCTTGCCATCAAAAGTTGCCTTCTCCTGAGCCTTCAAAAAGAGATGTGACTTTGCGCAACCCTGCGATCCCTCTGTGGTGAACCCTCATTAGTCAAGAAGTGCAAAAAATGCTGTCTGGGCACAGTGCAGCCGCAGAACGTATCCTATAAGGAATGTTATTAATAAAATAAAAAGGAGTAATGAAACTTCATAACGTACATGCATGAATTCTTCTAGCTACTCAGTCAAACCGTAGTCTATGGAAACCTAAATTGGAAAGCTGCTTGGGAAAGGAATCACGTGCCAAAGGGTGGCTATGAATAGTCACTAGCAGAATAGCTTTATGAAAACAATATCTCTAATGCTTGCATGCTGTTCTATGTCATTTAAAGCATTGCTGTTCATTGTAGAAAATGGGACTTTTAAGCTGACCTTCTGTTTTACCTTTGGGGAAGCTAATGCAAGGGGGAAACTGGTTGGTTGGTTTTTAATATGGTATGTGCCACAAATGAGAATGTCAGGAAGGTCAGAAATTTCATCTCATCCAAATCTATTAGTGTTAATGTTCTTTTCATTATGATTTCATGAGGATTAATTAACAGAATCTGTGAATAATATGCTGCACATATTTGATATGCAAAACCGAATCAACTGTACAATTTATGTTTCCTTACAGCTGGAGCTTCACATATTGACAATCAGGAGTATAGACTACATGCATTAGTCTCCACCAGCTGTCTGTGACCAGCAGCTCGCCTTCCAGAGCCATGAGGTGCCCTGGATGACAGTGAAGCCTGGTGCTAGTGGCCAACCCTGCTGGAGTCAGAGCTTCTGCAGTGGACAGCCAGCCCAGAAAGCAATAGCTGCATTTTCTTACAAGCTCAGGAGGTTCGATGCATGTTTAGATTATGCTGGTATAAATGTGTCTCGACTATTGGTGTAAATGTGTCTCGACTATTGCATTTAGAAATAGTTTGGGGTAGATTTATGGCATGTCCAATATTTGTTTTCAACGACTTGTCCAGTGGTCACTCTGAGCACCCTATAAATTGCCTTACTGGCATGATTCATCAGTAAGTAGACACAGTAGATACAGGAGTGAGCTGCTTATAATTCTCAGAAAAGAGCTCATGTTCAGCAGAGAGAAATTTCTCTTGATAGCAATGGTAGTGTCCAATGAACCCCTCCCTACATAAATATCTGATTTTTTACAGAAGCTATTTTTTAAGTCTTTTTTTTTTTCTATTTTGTTGGCAGATCACAGGATAAAGATTTGAGGTCCTTTGTACTTTTTTTAAGACATGAGAAACCATCTTTATGGGCAACAAGATCTTGATGTATTGTTGTATTTTGAGGCACAGAACCAAAATAGTGCAAATCTGTTTTCTGATTTCACTGGGCTTGGCACTGGTGCCTGGATATTTACATCTTAATTTCTTCCACTCAGATGTGGGATTTAGTTTGAGTGTTTGTGAAAGCTACCCATCTGACAGTCCTGCAGACCAAAGCCTTCCAGTTATTCACCTGTTAAGTACAAAGTTCAAGTTTCCCTTCCAATTAAAGTGCCTCTGCCCGTGCTGGCCAGACCACCTCGAGAGAGGAATCATTTAGATTCCAACCACACACCTTCCCCTGCCTCGCTCTTGCGAATGCCAGCAAGAAGCCGATTTATGCCAGCTGTTGCATATTTCTAATGGGCACACTTGTCTATAGGGAATAAAGTGATCAGATAACTTCTAGAAGATAACAATTTCAGGTTACTACCAGTCTGGGCTGGATTCGAACTGATACCCCAAAAGGAAATTACTCTCTCCCATTACCAGTCCAGATACACTTTGGAGTTTCTGTGGGCTCTAAGAAGTATCTTAATGGAAGTGGATCTATTTTTAAAATATATCCCTTAACAATTAAGTGGATTATCCAAATTTCAGGCTGTATTAACTGCACTGAGATGTGGTTTATACTTAATAGGTAAGGAAAGTAGCTCATATTATAAATGCAGTACATGTATATTATACCTGGTGCACATTTATCGAAACAGTGTCAGGTTTTGAAACAGCTTACATTAACTCTGCATCTGTGCTGTGAATCCAGAAAGAAGTTGAGGTTTGCTCAGCTAAATCCTTTTTCATGGTGTTGGCAGCTGAGAGGGAGTTTGTCACTGATATGCTTACTTTTTCCCCCCTGTTTCATATTTCTGGAAAGGACATAAATGAGAATAGATTGATTCTAAAGTAACAGAAGGAGCGACGCAGAGACAATAATGATGAGCATGTTCCAGTTGGATGGATTATGGGAGAAGTCCAAAACCTCCAGGTTCTCATTTTCCCACAAGACAGCCAGTTCTGACACTTTAATATATAGGCATGGATGTGCCAGAGGGGGAGCAAGGAGGCATTTTTTTCCAATCTGTTGTTGCAGCTTAATGGCTTTGGTACCGTACATGCTACCGGCACCGTGCTGTAGCAGCTGAACGAAGAGCCTCACTGTTTTGGGGAGAAGGTAGAGAGGGATCTGGTATATTCCCTGGAAGTTGTGTTGAGCCTCCCATCTGTGCTGGTGCCACTGGTTTGGGATGGAAAGGAGCTTCGGTAGGACTTCAGCATGCTGTATGTGGCACACTTGGTCCTTGGTGTGTAACCCACCGAGGGGGCTGAGCCTCACCATTTTTGTTACAGAGGCATATGTTTCTGAATTAGACTATTGATTTCTCTAGTGGTTTCTACTACTTAGAGTGCCCCAAAAAGCCAGTATAAACTTTTTGCTGGTAGAGAAAGTATGAGTGCAGCTAGCGTGGGCTTTGGAAAAAGGTAGCAAAGGCAACTGGGGCAAATGCTCTCAGGGGCAATGGGGATGCATGTGCTATATAGCTGAAGCCTTGGCAACAGCTGGCAATTGCTGCCAATGGCGTCATATATATATTGACTCATCTGCAAGTTCAGTCCAGATGGCCACGTGGAACAAGAGACCTCATCCTATTGAATCTGAACCGTGAACCTGGAAAAGAACTCACGGTCGATGAATCAGAAAAGCAAAATGCCTATATGCCTTTCCCTGCTTCAGTCTCCTACCTTCCTCAGCTGTTTGGGGTGGGTTTTATTTGCTTCTTGTGGTGTGTTTTGAAAGGACTGGTCAAAATCCTCCAATTTTTACTTTGGTGTTTGTTTTTTTTCTTCCACATCTTGTTCCTTTTCTGTCATTTCGCCTGTCTAAAATAACCAGCCTTAAGCCCTTGAAAAAATAAATTCCAGCTCCTCTTGACAAACAACCCCCTGTTCTGCTTTGCCAGGTGACTGATTGATTAGTTACAGGTACCCTTGGCCAGGCTGACTCTTCTGCAGAGCTGCCAGTTACTTCATCCAGTGGTGCTTCCACGTGAATGAGTGATCACCAGGGACTCGCAGCCTTCTCCTGCTAGCCCTGTATCACTTTCTACTTCTACAGAGATGAAGATACCCAGATAGACAAAACCTTCAATCAATTTACTGTTTGGAGTCTGACACACACAATGAGAGTCTGCAGTATTAAAGAGAACTCACAAGAGTTGAAACAGATTTCTCAGATCATTACAGGACTAGTTATTTGCACTTGGCTAGCACATACTAAGTTGTTCTTATATCCAAGTCTCTCAGCTGGAATCCATCTATTTTCTTCTCATGTTAAGACCTCTGGGTTTATTATAGTGGTATTTTAGCCTACCAGTAGACAGAAAGCAGTATGAGACACATTCATCACATGCAGGAGGGAAATTCTGTACATTGTAAGGATGATGCCAGCTTTTTTCTTCCTAGCAGGCAGGAAGAACTAGACTCACCAATTCCCTGGTCTGCAGTGATTTTCTGAGAATTTTGAATTTTAAACTTCAAACTTTAGACTAACAGCTCAGGTCAAAAAACTCACTAATTCCCAGCTGTATCCCAACACTGGTCTTTGATATGTGGGAGGGAAATTTTCACTGTGAAAATCTTTTTTTCTCTGTTTTGTTAGGTAGTTGCACTATGGGCTAGACAGAGAAAAAACAGGGCCTTTTGCTCCTTGCCCTTTCCTGGGAGGTGCAGTGGGAAGTTCAGGCAACTATTTAAATCAAGTGAATTTTGCTTGAAAGCCTAGTCCCAGATGAGTTGCTCCCACACAAGAAGGGAAAAGACACAAGAAATAAAAAGAACCTGTCTTTGAAGAATTTCTACCCCGCTTCCGTAGACAGAGTTTGCCGGGAGGGCAACATACAAGATGAAGCCCAGACAAGAACTCAGCTATATCTTGCGCCAGGGCCTGTACCTCTGAGCGGTGCTTTGACACTCTTTCCATTTATCTTTCCTTTTTTAACCTGGAAGAACCCTACAGATCAAGTCAAATATCTTAGATGGAGAAACAGACCAATCTGTAGCATGCAGATCCACAGGAAATATCCCAGAAAACGATATGAGGTTATGTAAAGATATTTGCAGCTAGACTAGACAACCTGTTAATAGACTAGGAGGGTGTTGTTTGGGGCAGGCATTTCCAAACATGCTTAGAAGATTGAGAAGCTTTGGGTGGTCATCCTAAATCATTTTGTGGACTATTATATCCCATTGACCAGCTTAGCATTTCTGGCTTCTGTCACAGTGCCATTTATACCCACCTACATCCACCGTGACCCTCAAAGCAGGTGGCAACTCACTAATAAAAATCAGCAGGCAGTATGGGACCCTTTCGTTTATGATTTATACATTTCCAGCTCAACTTCTAATTTTGCAAAAGAAGGCTTCTCAGCATGCATCTGTAAGAGATTATTTGTGTATGCCTCTCAAAAATAACTCTTCATAGTTTTCCTTGTTTGTCAGGAATTCTCCTTTTATTCTCAGCAAGGAGCCTCCTGTTACGTGGATGATGTGCAGATGGTCATTCTTTCACCTTTAGATCCTATGGTGGACAGATTTGGTAAGTGGCAGTCCTTCTCAACCTGCAAAGCACTCTGCCAAAGGCATTCATTTCTTGAAAGAAATTAATAACACAGTGACTTTATTTACATAAATGTTTTACTTAGTTTTACTGTCCCCAACCATCTCAGGGTTACAAGAGAGAAACCTAATGGAAAGTGAAAGCTGCGCAGAGTCATTAGAAAAGCCAGCTTAAATCTTGATTCCTGCCAGACGTATGCAACTGAAGGTCAGGTACTGCAATTTTTAATTTTACAACTATAAACACTGAGTTTGGAAAAGGATAACTCATTTATTTTTCTTTTGTTAAATCATGGATACATATATTCATGACACTAAACCACTTGCATTATTAAAGCATTTGAATGAACTTGAATAAATTGCTAACCTGAAAAGGCTATAATTATTTTTGCCCAGGCATGAATAAATAACTTTTTTGCAGAATCTGTAAGCTTAGATGGTCCATTTGCCCTTGTGTACTTATAAACTCATATACCAGTTGAGTCACCTGGATCAAAGCCATGTATT
The DNA here is from genome assembly GCF_000737465.1 of Haliaeetus leucocephalus. Classification (NCBI taxonomy): domain Eukaryota; kingdom Metazoa; phylum Chordata; class Aves; order Accipitriformes; family Accipitridae; genus Haliaeetus; species Haliaeetus leucocephalus. The sequence continues at coordinate 6,135,530 of NW_010972587.1, forward strand.
AATAAGACATAGAAGAAACAAAGTATATTTGCTTTCAGCTTTCTCAACAGGAACTACAAAAATAATCGTAATGGATTTTACTTCTTTGGAAAAAAAAAAAAAAAAGCTGACCCTTCATTTGCTTGGACATACCAAAATGGTTGTTAACCATCTTCAGTGACCTTTCTCTTAGCTGACAGTTGGTTTGTGACAGATGAAGCTGAGTAATCAGCCGACTGTGGTAAAAACCAAAGCCATGTACCTGATGCAGTCTGGTTTTGAACTATCATTTGTGATATATGTGGATTTGTTATGAAAGCTTCAGCATTTTGAATATTTTTGTCTTTCTGTCTAGACATTGAAAAATTGTTCAAGCTTGTTTCTTCACAGGAAATGTATACTTCATTTTTTAATTTACAGAGCTGGATTTAATAGCATTCTTGTTTCCTATTTTCCTGTAAACTTTTATTTTCCCTGGTAGCTTTGGGAATTCCAAATATCTCTAGTGTTAAACATTTCCCTTAGAATGAGCAGTAGCAGATTAATATTTGAAGGAACTGACATGAAAAAAGTCTGACTTTCATCTGAGATGGTGTCTTTGTTGCTGAAACAGAGAAAGACAAGAAACATCAGTTGAAACATGGGAAATTACGGTTAGATGCTAGGAACAAAAAATTCACAGCGAGGGTGATTAAACACTGGAACAGCTGGTCCAGAGAAGTTACATGATCTCCACCCTTGGAGATATTCAAAACTCAACAGCACATGGCCCTGAGTACGTTGATGTAAGTTGTCCCTGCTTTTGGAGCAGTAGCAGGAGCTGAACTAGGTGACCTCTAGAAGTCCCTTCCAACTTGAGTTATTCTATAATTCAGAGCCTGCCATATGAAAGATGACAGCAAAGTATTGTCTATGATCATTGTTGGTTCTCAGATTCTAGATTCAAGATACAATTATCTTTGCTGGGATATAGATCGTCTTGAATTCTATAGCAAAAAGATTCTGAATATTCATGCCATCACTTCTATGTCACAGACCTAAAACCATGTGTTCCTTGAAAAACTGTTCTTCATTGAGTGGGTTCTTTTTCTAGTAGGAACAATCCTGACTAAGTTTCTGAGTTTTGTCTTGGTGGAATATTAGGATTAGATCGCATCTGCAAACAGAACAGAGAAGTGAAATATTCTCCCTTAAGTTTCTTCTGAATGCTTAATCAGAAATATATTTCATATAAAATGTATATATATATATATAATATGTATGAAATTCAATTACTGTTAGTTACTGTTAACTAATTTGAAAATTAGGGGGGCTTTGGAAATTAAAGCAATGGTAACGGATGACTGTTCATGCCTTCCTGTGACACACAGTGAAAGAATCAAAAGTGGTCCGGGGGAGTTCAGATGTGCTTACCATATTATGCAGCTGGTGGGTGATGCCTACTGCAGGCAATAGTGAAAATGCCTCAGCAATTGAACAAGCAAGCATAGATAAAAACCTCATTTGAAGCATACATTCTTTTCTTTTTATTTTTTTCCTTCTCTGCTGTCTTTTAAAGTTGTTGTGCTTAGCATGTTGGAAACATTCAATTTGGTTTTACCTTATTTGGATAAGGAAATCATTAAGGATAGTACGGAATGGAGGAACGAGAAACATACCCATCAATATTTAGCTGCTCTCCCAGTTTTACTTGGTTAACAAAGTTCCCTTTAGAACAGGCAGAATGAAGAAGAAGCATGAACTCTGTGTGACTGTATTGGCAAAGAGTTGTTTTTGCTATAATCTGCCTTCCTTTCCGACCATACATTCTATTAAGCAAAAAGTTATAGATAAGACAGTAACTGGAGGCCTCCTGATCCATGGTTTAATGGTACTAAAGATAAAGACTTCCCACCTTCCCACACATTGTTTAAAAGGAGACATGGAGTTGCAGGAGCTTCTGAGAAAAGAAGAAAATAAAAGCATTTCAGGTTCTGGGCAGCAGCACCACACATACTGTTACTAGTTTAACCAGTTTCAGGAATGTCTACAGAGAATGGATTAGTAGACCAAATATACATGATAACTAATGACTGCTGTCATTCTTTCATGAGAGTCAGCACTATCACAGACAAATCAAAGACAACTAGACCTAATGAACGGAAATCCTTCACAGGAAGAAGAAATCCAGCTTGCTAGGACTGTCATATTTCCAATAGGCAAAAGTGGTGGAGTGGAAAGGACAGGACATGGTAGTTCTGTGCAGTGGCAAGCTATGATTCTTGTCTCCCATTTATGCTTGCTGAGATCTTTCCCATTCAGGGATGAGATGCAGGAGCCTGCTATAGCAAAGACACTTGTCCTGACCTTATCCATACAGCATAACATGGAAGAAAATGAGAATTTTAGGCAGCCTGGATCATCAGAAAACCATGCCTTTCCTGGGGGTAAGCCAATAATCTGTGAGTTATCCCTGCATCCAGATTTGACTGTTAGTGAGAAAGAGATGACGTGGCAGAATAACATTTTCTACACTACTTATCACGTAAATCAAATTCTGTCCAGTGCTTATCTAAACCAATGACTAACTAACATTGGCCATCACAACAACCAGTTGATTGGAGAAGAGTAGCATTGTACTACGCCTTATTGTCTCCAACTTCTTGCCTTTCTCCTTTCTTTTCTAACCCAAGACTGCTACTTCTCAGCTCTTTCCCATGGTGCAAACAAGGAGTAGGATTTGCTTGTTAGCTCAGACTTGCACTTTTTTCATCTGACTTGTGCCTTATCAGTGAGATCTGTCACAATGGTTGGGAAGGGCCAAACTAATGAAAAAATCAAAAATAAGGATATAGGTATTATAATTTGTCTTGGATAGCTGTAGTTCTTCCACCAGGTGAGTGTGCTGCAATCCCATTGAAAGCATGTGAAGATGATACAGCATAAAGATGATTTGCTCCTACATATCTGAGAACTTCCAAGCCTTCTCTGGTCATCTTCTGATCTTTTTGAATCCGTCTGGAAGGTGCTGGAAATGCTGGAAGATGCTGAAGATCAGGACCTGGCCATTTCCACTCATATTTCTTCTTAGCAATGGAAAGACTATGCAAAAGTATCACTGTAACGTGATGATGCAAAATGAGGCACAAAGCAAGTATCCCACATATCACAACAGTGCCAGTGTATAACCCATTACTAGTCTACTTTGAAAACAACTCCTGATTTTTTCCTATTGTAGACTTAACAGAGTTCCTAATTTAAGAAATTTGACTTAAATTATGCTGGTAATAGAAGCTATTTTATTTAGGGACAAAATCAAGAGATGAGCTAGCAGGCTCCTGCAGCTCCTGGGCTAACATCTCTGGTTCTGTCTGCAGTTTTGATAGCAAGCTAAAATACTGACTGCAGTGGATCTGTGAACCTTGTTATTCAAAAGTGAATATGAATACATTTTCCAGTTTCGTTACCTTTTAGTTTTTTAAAATTTTGTATATGTTCAAGGTTAAGTTTACTTTATCCTGTTTAATACTAGCAATAGTTTACTGTTTGTAATTTATTAAAAAATGCAATTCCTTGTTTATTTTTTCTGACTCTCATCTATCTTCTGGCTGAGCTCCCGTGTTTCTTGCTTTTCATTATATGACTCAGTCTTCCAAAGGCAATTTTTCCACTAGGAAGATAAGGTGAAAAGGCAACTGAAATAATACAATGTGTCATCAAAATAAAATGGGGTACAATTTTAGTTTATTGTTACTGAGGGAATTCCATTTCAGTATCTTCCCCTCTGTGCCCAAAAGTAAGATAAACTAGTGAGCATTGATACTTCTGGTGAGAAATTTTCAGTTATATAACATACTGGCATATACGTGTTGTTTATCCAAGACAAAAGCAAAATTTACTCCCTATAGACAAAAGACCATTAGCCTTAAAACTTTCATTACTTTTAGATTCATGATATCCTGAAGATAAAAACTTGTATTCTTTACCAAGAAAAAAAGCCTTGAGTCTCTAGCAAAAGATGCACAGCTTCCTCACAGTGCTGAAATTTTAAAAATTGCCTCAAGGCTTTAATATGCTTTTGGTGCCGCTACGTAGCACTCTATATTTCTGAAAGCTTTGTAATGGTCAATTAACTTGGTTGATAAACTTAGAAAATACCAGCTTTTTGTGGAAGTGGCACTCAGTAGTAGCTACTCCCATTACTACAGCTCTATTCTGCACACCTGCCCGAGACCACAATCAGGGTTTGAGGGTCTGTTCCTTTGGAGTGTAAAGTTACAGGGCAGATTTGCAGTCTTTCTGCCAAGAACTCAATACCTGAGCTGAGATAAGCTGAATTAGTAAGTGTAAGAAGTCATGGGAAACAGAAGAAGAGCGCAAGGCAAACCAAGGTGATTTCTCCTATCAACTCTTTGACAACTTCTCAGACTTTCCACAAAATGACTACAAAGCCAAAAGATAAAAGCAAATTAATTGGACTCAAGTCCAGAAAGTATACTGTGCTTTCTGCAATGAGAAACGTTTTTTTCAAGACTCAGTAATGGCTCCCCAGTTTCCTGGAGTCAAGCAGCAACAAGTCCTCACTTTCTTTTTTTTTTACTGATTATTGTTTAAACTAGGAGTTTTATAGAAACACAAACTGATGGAAAAACATAATTTCATGAAACGCTACTCACTGGATGGAGAGCTGGATCTTGAAAGACTTAACAGATGTTGCATCAGATGAGAAGGGAGAGAAAGAACTGTTGTCTAAGCAAAATAATCAAAAGGCAAAATAAAAATTATGTAGCTATCAAAAAAAAATACTTTATTATTCATTATTTTCACAGACGCCATTCCAGTCAATCATCATAAAGCTTTTTCAGTACTGAATGCTATGTTGGCAGGTTAAAGCACTGCAAACCCTGGATAAATCCCTATGCAGGACTAACTTCCATGCTCACTACGCACTTAAGTGTCATGACAGAGATAAGACATGGGCCCAGTTCTGTTACATTCAGATCAGCATAAATTTGGAATAGTTCAGTTGAAGGCAAAGAAGTTATTTTAAATTGATACCAAAGTAATTCAGAGCAAGCCCTGATTCATAATGGGCAGGTCAGATAATGTCATGTATTGAATACAGACATAAATGCAGGGCTTCAATGAGCAGTGAATAAAAATAAGTATTTAATAGATTGGTTAACTAACAATTAATTAGATTTGTTTAATGTTCTATCCATTGATAAATAACATTTGCCTTGACAGCAACTGTACTCCTTGGCATCTTGCTCTGTGCTGCTGTGATAATTATTATTTCAAAGCAAAGGTCAGTCTCTGTCGCTCATTCAAGAGATACCGTCCACCATATGGATTGTAGATTTTATCTAAAGCGTACCAAAGTCCATTGGAAAAACTCCTGTGGCGTTCAGTGGGCTTTAGATCAGTTTCTGAACAGGTCAGGGTTCTTGTGGAAAATAATAGTGTGAGACCTTGTAATTATGTCTGAATATATAATGCCTGTGCATAGGGGGTATATTTGAAGGAATCACAAAATCTCAGAGTGGCTCAAGTTGGAAGAGACCTCTGGAGATCAACTAGTCCAACCCCCCTGCTCAGAGGAGGGTCAATTAGAGCATGTTTCCCTAGGGCCATGCTGGAACATAACTCTAACTTTATTTCTTTAGTTTTAAATGACTGACTTTCCCAATTTAATGCTCTCTTACATAAAACTCTGTACTACATTTTAGTCTGTAATTATGGGATCATTTGCCAATCGTTTGTGGCCTCTTACCAAGAGAGTGGAATCCTGTTGTGCATTTTACATTTAGTATTATAATTTTTTTTCACTGAACAGGGCATCAGGATTTGGAGTTTTAATGCAATCTTGGAAATTATTGTAATGTGCTAAACTAATTTTGACCTTTTTAAGGTTCTATATTTTGATTGCAAAGCACTCCACTTCTTTAACATGATTCAGTGAGACTGCAATCAATGGATAAAAGAATTAAACAGAACTAATGTAAAATGGATATCTTTTGGAAGGGTAGGTAGATACCTTCAAAAATTGTCAACAGACCTACTGGAAACGTAGCACTCCGAGTTGCCTTGCTGTCAGACATCACTGTTGAGCCTCAGCAAGCGTGGGACACTAAATACTCACGTAGGTTTCTACACAGATAATGCTCAATTCTTGTCCCACCAATTTTAATGGAGTTGTTCCCACAAATTGTTTTGTCCTTAAGCATTTGCAGAACTGCTCCACTGAATCTTTTCACCATTTCCCTGGGTGTTTATTAGTTGACATCCTTCAACATCCATGTTCTTGTGAATCTGCTTATTTTTTTAGGGAGCTATATGGCAATTAGCTGAGAATAAGACCAATTATAAGCAATTGACTGATGTTGCCTGCATGTACCTGATACTGATTGTCGAGGAGAGTTACATTTTAATTAAAATTACAGCTTTTCTTACTACTTATTACTAGCTGAATCTGAATTAGAGTAGCCTTCACGCTGTTACTTCTTCTGGCCACTGCGAAGCCAGAAATACATGAAGCATGGGGCTGCAAAGAGAGCAAATCTCCAGGGTTACTGCCAGTTTAATGAGGGTGTTTTCCTTGGATCAGGGAAATGGGGGGTACAAATCAAACTAGGATTTTAAAGTTAGTCCTAATCTTAATCCTCATCTCCCATTTCCTTATAAAGAGGTAGAATGATATTTGTTCCATAGTGGTATTTTCTTTCTTCTATTCCTTTATTCTGATGAGGTCCCGAATTTGAGCACATTGTCAATTTTCACAAACTTTGAAGTGACTGCAGTGTTTTCTGTGAGTAAAGTATATTCTCATATGCTAGAATTAAAAATTTAAATTTATATTACTTTTTTGGCATCTATTAAGTATTTTATTGAATGAAAAATTAATGTATGTTTTCAAAAAGTAAAATCTGATTTAAATTCTAAAGACCAGAACATATCAGTCTGAACTGTGTAAAGTGAAAAACTATCTGCATTTTAGAAAGAGAGCTCATGAAACTGTTTTCCAGTTCCAGGTGATTTGGGTCTTGTACATTACTGAAACATTTCTGAATCTCTTAGATTACTGAAATTCTTACGGTAGGAAGAACAAATACACCAGCAAAGAACAGTGACTGACAGTGACCTGAAAGCAGGGAGGGACAAAGTCTGTCTGATCTTATTTGAAATGGTATTTCAGACTTCACAGCTTACACTGAGAAGGCTCTGTTATCAATCAGCGATCTTGTTAGCAATCTCAGTGGGCAGACTAATTAATGATGATGCTTTGCATAGATTTGGGGGATGAGCAGGAAATGGATATAACATAATTAAACTATTGTAAAGTCTCAGTTTTGAACTATTACTTCTAAAAAAGTTGGCGGATATGTGAATTTAATCAAAGCTAATAAATATGCATGGATTTACCTTGCATCAGTTAATTTTTGGAGCACAATCCTAAATACAGCGCTCTGTTGGATGCTGCTTTTGGATGTATGTGCTGTGAATTAAGTGGTGAGCAGCAATTCCTACAGCCTTTAACTTACAGGGCAGGATGAGACCAAACTTGCCTAGCTAGGGTTTCCCAGTCTGTATTTCTCTGGGTGCCACCACAGTGGCTTCAGCCCTCAGCATCCATGCAAGTGTGAAATACAAAGCTGTAGGCCATCCCCTCGACGGGGACGCGGGGGTAGGAATACATCCTACTGCTGTGAGGAGGATCCGAATGACTCAGGGTGTTGTTGCTTAGAAGTAATTTGTCAGCGAGTCAATATTCGTACCTTAGCAGACACAATGTTATGTTTAGCTGACTTGCTCTGACTGTTTGTTTTCAAGTTTTCACATGTTGTATGTTGGGCTGCAGGATTAAACTAATTATATTGAGCAGAAGATTACAAAATTCCTTGCATGTTTCAAAAGCATATAGGCTTTGCAGTTTGCACATCCACAAAATGGAAGCTATATCAGTTTCTAGGAAAAATAATGTGCATTTAAAAGAAATATTATCTCCAAGCATGTATATTAAAATAGCACCTGCCAAAGGTGCAGCAAGGAGTGCAGCACAGACCACGTTGGTGTTCCTGTTCCAAATCACTGGCTTCAGGGGCTTCATTATATTATGCCAAACATTGAGTTTATCAGTGTGATGGTATCTTGCCTGATGGCATAGGGATAATTAAATGAGGATTTTTTTTAGGGAGAAGAGTAAGAAGAAAATGAAAAAGGAAAAAAAGAATTAAAAGATTAAGCTCCTTAGCGAGGGAGGCACTGTTAACTGGCCAATATCCCTACCTGGCTCCTTCTAAGCTAGAGAGGTTTAATCTTTGCAGTCCTAAGGCTAGGATCAAGGATTCTGAACCACCGACCTAGAAAACACCAAGGAAGCTGAAGCAGTAGTTTGCAATTGCTTGAAGGGAATCTCAGGCATACAAACAGCCAGAAAGTGCTGCAAGAAGGCCACTCTCTTACCCCCTGAGTCCCTGGGGTGAATGAAACTCATCAAAGCTTGCAAAGGAGGATGAAAATTCAGGCAAAAGATGATAAAGCTGGCCTGTAGCTCCTGCATGAGCAAATAATACGTGTTTTTATCTAAATAGATGGGAAAGTCACAAATTGTGTCCACCAAAGAACACAATAGAGGTAACACTAAAAGTCACTTATGGTAGTACCATAGTGCCTACCTTTTTGATTAACCCAGTGCCTTTTGAAGTTCGAAGATGAATATAGTAGCTAGTTCTTTCACAGGCACTTGATTGTTCTAGCCGCTCTGCAATCTAGTCCCTTTAAGCTTTTCCATTATGTTGTGTGGACTCTATTTTGTGCAGCAGAGCTCTCAGACAAAAATACTGGCTTCAGAGCAATTTATGGATGAGGTAAGTGGCACACACGGCCGAAATGTGCTTATAAAAATCTGCCCATATTTCACCACAAATTTGGGACATACTGTGCCCAAACAGTTTTCCAACCTGTAGTCAATCTTAGAGATGTTAGCTATATTGGACAAAGGGATTATGATACAACTCCAATAAATTCCACGTGCCTCCGATGTTTTATAATGATTTTTATCAAGTAATCTGGAGCTGTAGGCAGCCCATCAAGAAACCAACAATGTGACAAGCCTAGAGGTGACTCCAGAGCTGCCAGAGGAACCTACCAAGGAGCCAGATGTCACCAGGAATGTTTCTGTCACTACTTAGCTGCTGGGTCCCGTGGCTGCCACAACCAAGAGAAGGAATGGGAAAATGTACTGTCTTACTTCTCTGAGGCTAGCAGCCTTTACATCAGTCATCTGAAGTAAATATTTCTATGTCTTTGCATTTTTTCCCAAGCTAAACATGTTTATGTGTGTAAGGGAGTGAAGTTTCTAGAGTTTAAAAAATAAAACTGTTGTTTATTATTGACGCTACTGCTGTACGTTCTTATCTTTCAGTGTCATAGTTTGAAAGTGGAAGTGTTCAAGGCCAGGCTGGATGGGGCTTTGAGCAACCTGGTCTAGAGGAACGTATCCCTGCCCGTGGCAGGGAGGCGAACTAGATAATTTTTAAGGTCCCTTCCAAGCCAAACCATTCTATCATTCTATGATTCTATGAAATGAAACTTTCTATTTTGGATATGTTCAGATCTCATGGCTTAGTAACTCTCTGGTTGTCCCTGAGGATGAAATAAGTAGCCCTTGGAGCCTTTGTGGAGCTAAGGCTCTACTACAACTTTTTGGCACTCAGAAATGTCCAAAAATCACAGTGTTGGTGTCCAAAGAAGGTGTGCTTCATTCACTGTCTGGGTTTTAATCAGTTACAAGGTAACACAAGCAAATTCTGGAAGGCATTGAACTCTTTTTGATCAATGATGCCTCATTCCCACACAGTAATATTCATTCCTTGGCCAGTAATATTCTGTTTATCCTTGTATTTTTAATGGTTACCCTTCAGTCTGGTACTGTAGATAGGTGTAACTCAAATTTCATTCACCTGGAAAGCAGGCCAGTCCTAAACACTAGTTCAGAGAAAGGCCTAGGCTGATATATTGATATACTGCTTAATCTCTCAGGCTTGTCTTTCGACCTTAGAAAGCTTTTGTGCTTCTGATGCATGGCATGGGTTAGACTCAGTGGATGGTGCAACAGAGATTTCTACACTATCAGTTAAACACAGGCCTGAGCACATTCTGAACCTGAGATATTTTTCTACCTCCCCACATGGTTTCCTTCAGAGGTCCAGTTCAGGATCAGGCTGAGAGCTGCCATGCTCTGTAAGGTGAGAAGCCAGGTGTACGGGGTGAGCTGGCGCAGCTTCTGAGCAGGACTAGACTGCTTGCTAGATAAAAAGAGCATCTCAGGACATAATTACTCCTTTTTGTCTCCATCTCTCTCACTAACATGCTGTTCTGTTGCTCCATATGTAGTTTAACACTCTGAGAGATATGTAAATAAATGTCTTCAAAAGTGGACACTCAAATTTCTCTGTTCTGCCACTTGAAATATTATTATGGTGTGGTTTTCCTCCTCAACACATGCAGGTTTTGCCTAATCATAGTCCAATATTTACCATGCAAGATGCACTTTGTACTTCCTCAACTATGGATTTAGCTAAAGCTAAGGAAGAAACTGCAAACACTAAGTTAACTGTATTTCACTAAACTGCTGAACAGAACAGAAGCAACCTTTTCATTATTGTTACTTTCACTTTTGTGCAGTAAACGAGAAGTGGGTTTGGCCATTTTATTTTGGTTTTATATCCACAGCACAAAAGGAAAGGGTAAGATTACAGAGAAGTTGGGACAAATAGAATATTTGTGAGCCTGAGTTTTTATTTCTACTCTATTGACAGATCCTGCCCATTTGAACTGAGTGTCTTACAACCCACACAGTGGAAGATGGGCTGTTATTAGGAACCACCCTATGGTACTAGATCAGCAGCCTCTGGTTTCCCGAGTCCCTAGCTAGAAACAGAAAGTGAGATATTTCCAAAAGGCAAATGGGCTCTTAGATTGGGCTTAGATTCCCAGGTCACGAAGACTAAGTGGATTAAAACTAGGCCTTTGAGCTTAGGTTGATTGCAGAAAATGACCAAGCTCTTGGGATGCCACAGGAACTCTCCCTTCACCTTCAGGGAGAGAATACCTCCTTCCCAGCATGGATCTGTAAATTTGTCTTGTTTCTTTGAGGGATTTTTACTTTCAGTATTTTCATCAAGAAGGAAAGGATGGAGTGACCAGCAAAGGTGCTGGCCAGTGGTGTGAATGTGCAAAGAAAATGAGACAGAAATTAGCATTTCATATAGGACTACAAGGAGTTCTCATATTAGATGAGAGCCTGTCCAGCATCCCTGGGCACTTCACAGGTCACCTGAAACATCGTTCTCCTCTTGTCTTTCAGATCTGCATGGTGATTTTTAAAAAGCTGGTACATTGGTAACTTTTGTTGTGAAAAATTATAGTTTGTCACTTGTGAAGACAAGTTGCTGGAGAAACAAACCCAGGTCATCAGTCTTCTCCTTTCCTACACCTTTCCTCTAAACCCCTTTTTTCCATTGCTGGGATCCAGTCACTTGTCTTGATCAGTGCTGGAGCCTGAGAAAATGCACTCCACTCTATTCCTGAGGCTGTTTCATGTTTCTCTGCTTCAAATGCAAGTTACCAATCCTGTGGTTTTTTCCTCTTTCTGCTGCCTACTGCCACCAAAATACAAAGTGACTAAATTTGAAAGGCCATGATGCTTAAAAGGTGAGGAAAAAATTTTTAGTGGCCAGAGAGCTGTTTTTTCTACCTCTACAGCATCTGCTGTCTGCCTTTAAGGTTTTTAGTACTGTGGTTATCAGGGACTGAGGCATGAGCATCTGTAGCTCCTTTCCTCCCTCTTTCTGTTCTCTGTTGAAGAAAACATGGAGATTTATTTATGCTGGCTTAGCAAGAATATCCTTTCAAATTTAAAGGAAAGAAATCCAAGATCTGTGTGAGCTTTAGCTGAGAGGTAACACAGAATAGAATATGGCCTTAATATTTTTTCTTTCAAAGTAAACACAGATATTTTCAAATAAAGGAATAAAGCCAGTAATTCTGACTCATCTTTTTTCTTAAACTGATGTAATTTCAGTTGGCCTCATATGGACGGAAAGAATAAGGGAAAATAAGCGGGATAAACATAGATGCAGCAACAGAAATTCATAATTTCATTTACCATAAATATTCTTTATCAAGTTTTTCATGTTCTTTGTTTCAAGGTTCATGTGGCCATATTTCATATTTCACATCCCTCATTTCAATGATTTTGGAGTCTTTTTTTTTTTTCCTAAGAGATGCTATCACTTTTCTATATGCTATTAAACATATGTTGTTTAATACTTACTAGAATATTTTTGGACCAGCTAAGCATCAGTCAAATCCTTTTATCACAAAAGTCTATTCGGGAAAGATCACCTTATTCTAAGGTTACTAAAATGAAAGCAAGAGCCCTTGCACATCAGACTCTTTTTTTCCAAAAGATTTCCATTTTCTTCTCCAGACCTGCCACTTTACTTGCTAGTTGTATTATGAAAAGCTGTGCTTATAGCAGACCTATTGTAGAATGAAAAGAGAAAATGCTTTGCTACAAGGCAGTAGCTAATTCACTATTCTTCAGGGACTGATATTCATCTATCCTTCAATAAAAGCTAATGGTTAAATAGACCCAATGCACTCAGCTAATCTAGGAAGAAGCTGATGGCTGGGGGTTGGGATTCAAAGTTCATGCTGAAGTGCTATTCCTGAAGACAAAGATATTCTTACATTTGCCTTAGAAAAAGATGACAATGCTACAAAAAAATATCAGACAGCTTTCATTTTCAAATACATGGTTTTATGAAAAAGTACCTACTGCATCTGAAAAAGTTATATTTTATTAATTTTTAAACATGCATTACTTTTATAAATTTTTCTTTTTAAGGGATGTGAATATTTAAACAAAGGGATTACATTTTAAATAACCTTCTGTCTAGTCTTTTGCTACTTGAATTCCAACACCCTTAAGAAGATACATTGATTTTTTTTACATGAAAAGCAATTTTTGCAAAGCACTCCCAGAAGGAGGGGAGATGATACCACCATGTTTCCCTCTGTATAACTACCATTCCAGTTAAAGGTACTGCTGTGCTGTGCATATCAAACAGCCCAGTGCAAGATGGAAAGCTCACCTGAGAAATCAACAACAAAAACCAAAAGCTCACAACCAACACAACAGACTCCACAAGGGCAGAGCATATTTTCATAAGCAAGGTTATGACTTAAAATACACTATATAGCAAATCGCATGGCTTCTGGACAGTTGCTGCAGCTGTGTATGAGTGCAGATATGTCACTGATTCTTTTAATAGATAACCTAAAAGTATTTTGTCTGTGCTGCAGGACATTTAGCTTAGCCATACTGTGAATGAGCCTGAAAACAAAATGACCTGAATATATAGATGTATTATTATTTAACTGCAGGACTTTTGGTCACAAGAGGTCTAATTCTGGTCCCCCCAAAACCAGTGGGAAAGCTCTCCCTGATTTCACCAGAAACAGGATGGAATAGTAATTGGGAGCGCAGCTGAAACTGGTGGCTTGTGTCCTTATTTTGGGACCTTCTCATTGTGCAGGTGACAAAACTGCATATACTGTAACAAAACGTCACACCTCTGCACACTAGCTGATCGCTGGCAGAACAGCTGTGTTTCCTCAGAAACACGACGCCAAGATTGGATACGTGCCTTCTGAGGGGGCTTGAAGATTTGTGTCTTCCCACAAACTCAATACTGCCAATATTTTTTCTCTTCCTGCATCTTTCTCCTCATTTATCAGTTAGAGAAATATACGTACGTATGCATATTTTTTATTTCACAGGATTTTGTGCACTTTTTCAGTGCTGATATGTTGATCCCTCTTTTAAGGGATATTTTCTGATAAGGCGTCATCCCTCTATCTGAGGCCAGACTGTATCCCTCCCAGTCCAGTGCTGTGACAGCAGCTCTTCTTTCCCTTCAGCATGCACCAGTGGGGAAGTCTGGGGACAAATACAGTCTTGCAATAATCTGAAAAGCATCTGTTTGCCTCAGAAAGCTGAGGAAAGGGGAAACCCTGTGAACTGCATATTGGCACCAAGTGGATTGTGCTGTTCATGGGTTTGAGGATGGGATACAGGCACTCACTTAACAGATCTCCCATATAATTTTTGTGCAGGTCTCTCAGTCCTTGTTACTGTAGAATTGGTACCGTAGTAGTTCAGCAGTGCAAAGTACTGTGGAGTCCAAGTAGTTAGTGTTGGGAGACATACCTGAGAGAATGCATCATACTGATGGAGGCCTTAGAGATGGTTAAAGGACAGCAATTTTAATGAGGTGTCCAACAGCTTTCAGGTTATAAAGTAAAGTGGCAGCTGCATCATATATGAAAACAGAACTGTGTTTTGTTATCTGAGCTAAATTTGCTATATATTGCTGCTTTCATCTCAAAGATATCTCAACACCTCTTTATAATAGGGTCAAGGTCTGTTAACACAATAATTTGGGAGATATTTATTTTACATTCCCAGTTAAATAGGAAAGGCACATATGTTACACTCATAAGTAGGTCAAACATAGTTTTGGACAATCTAAAATTGGTCCAGAAATAAAAATTCCCATTATGTATTTGTAATATGGTAGGCTGGTTTTTGTTCATAGCTAGTCAAGTTTGATAAAAGTAGCCTTGGCTGAGCAGCTCCCAGAGAGCCGGGTACCTCGGGGAGTAAGGGCTACCACGACAGGCGCTCACTAGCCAGTGTCGTCCCGTTACACTACTGCCTGCAGTATGGATGGGACCTGGCTGTTTCTACTACCATCTCTTGAAAAATAAGTCAGAGCAGGTAGAGTAAGAGTCAGAGTGGTGGTCGTGGCACCTGGACCCTGTCAGTGCCGGCTGTGTAAGATATGGACTTATTCTTCGACTGCATTTACATTCTCGACGCTCTCAGCTCTGGCAGGATGACAAATCAGGAAATGAAGGTTGTGAATTCATTACATCCCCTGTCCCTTGTACTGCCAGTGCAGGCACACTGACACACGCTTCTAACCCTATCATTGAAAAGCTCATTCACTTCTTTCTTTCTCATTGCACACTACTTTTCAATTAGCTGTTTAGTACATGATAATCTTCCATTCGGTTGCAGCTTTCTTAGGGAGTGTTGTTCCGACAAAGACCGTAGTAGGAGGTACTGGTGCACCCAGCATGGGCAATATGGAGAACCTAGCTTTCTGCTTCAGCCTGCTAAAAAAGACTTGTCTTTCAATCTTTCCAAGAAGACAGTTTTCAAAGTTGTTAGAATCGAAAGATCTTCCCCTTCTGTTTGTTAACATTCAGCAAGTCAATTCCTTTGAATCTGCTTGTGAGACAGACTTGTTTAAAGAGTAATCACCGAGGGCTGCGATTGATCTGTATCACACAGTTAGCAATTTATGAGTACGTGCCATTTCATTTTCTCAGGGTGTCATTTTTTGCTAAATTTAAGTGACGCTGAAGAATTAAAATATTTGGAGGGTTCTCTGACTTGTATCTTCTCAATCAATTATACTGAGTGATTACAAGTGGAAAGGCCTGGGCCATTCAAATGTACTGTTTTCCACCGAAGAAACACTACAAAATGCAGATGAGGCATTTGATATAAGACAAAGGGGTAACAGTCATCATGAAAAACAGAACCAAGAGTACAAAACAGTCAACATAGGAGGAGGATACATGGTGGAAAAACTATTTCTCTCCATAAATACATATTACATTTCTTTTTGCCTCTTCTGCTTTTGTAGAAACTGCCTCCTCTGCTTTTTAAATGTCATCCATATTTATCAGACTGCATGGTTCTTGACATTTAGGAATATTTTTTCATCAAACTGTAACTGAAGCTTTGACAAAGGGTACTAATTATCAGGGGACTGGAATTTTTTTCCATTTCCCCCCCCCCTTTTTAAGGAGTAGCAGGCCATAGAGAAAGTGTGAATTATCAGCTACTTCTAATGTTCCTGTAGCAGTCTCTCTTTCCTTATTGTTGCAACATAGTTAGAAATAAGAAATTAAATGTTTGCTGAAGCATGTACAAAATACAGTAGGAGTTGAATAACTGGATTTTAAATGACAGAGAAGTCATTAGGTTACTTACTCAAGTACAAAGAGTTACCACCTGTTAGAGCTACATACAATCCCTATTGAAGGAAATTTTATGAATATTTTTAAATGTAAATGCTGATCACTCACCATTGATGATTTCATTGGCTATAGGATGCATAGCTTGTACAATGTCACAATATGGGGACTAAAAAATTACAGCATTAAAATTTGAGAAAACACTCCGTTACTAAACAGAAGGCTGCATTTTTTAAAAAGTCCATGTACACTGTGGTGTTTATTAACAAAAGTTGTTCATGTTGGAAATAATCTATTTTCTCGTCCTTATTGGCAGTAAGGACATATTGGACCCTGGTCAGAAATAAAATGATTGTTTTTCACAAATCCCTTTCATGATCCTCCAAATGAAGCCTAATGTAAGTGTATAGATATACATCTGAAATCTATTATTCATCCATTTTCAGTTGCCTAGCAATGGCACAACTGCAAAGGAAAGAACAGTATGTGGTGTGTAATACATTTTTTTTAATTGTTATCAATACTCTTGTGTCCATATAGTTCTTCATTATGATCTTGCCTGCCATCACATATAAATGCTTTGATTTCCTTGACTTGTCAGGCCCAAGCCACTTAGCTTGAAGTGAGATTTTTAACTAAGGAAGAAATACAAGATATTCCCATTACAAAATCAATTTTAATTTAGTTACGATATCAAAGCCTGCTTTGAATACATGCTCCATGAATTCAGCTGTGCTAATAGCAATGCTTAGGTCAGACTATCTGAACCAATTTTATAAAAATTCAAGGCTAAACACAACTTTTATGTCTGACTCAGCCTTTTTTTAATGTCATTAATTGCAAATTGACAGACTGTCTTTACCTGCTGTTCATCTAACCATAGTTTCTAAGTAAAGAATGAGGCCAGTCCTACTAAACCCTCAGGGGAGACCAGTGCCAAGTAGTTACCTGTGACAGCAGAAAAGAAATATAGACCTAGGTATTCCTAAGACTCAGCACTTTCTATACAGTGAGCTTTACTTCTTGTCACTCCTTTTTATCCTACACATAATCCTTATTAATGTTTTCATGATACAGTTTTTAAATCATCATATATTTATGAAATAGAAACGAAAGGAAATAAGTCTAGCACTGTCCCTGTGAAGAATGTAAAACAGACCACCCCAGCCTGGCTCTGCATATGAATTTACAACTTCTTTTTTCCTCCCTGAGAAACAATGCATCATCATGCTGACCTAAAGCAAATAAACAAAAACCAGAAACAAAACTTCCTCTCCTCCTTCTTTTTTTTCATAGGCTACTGAAAACTAAAGCATTCTTGGCTATAGCAGCTCTCTATATTATAGACTAGTGTCTCCAAAAAGCACTGAAGCATTGATTTATGTCACACAGCTCCACATAAATTTGGTGCTCTTTTCCTCTTCTTGGTTTATACCCCTCAGCATCAAGTCATAGGAACTCTCCAGACTTCAGTGGATCAAGGTGAAACAAAATCCTTCAAGGATGCAGAGGGATGCAGTAGTTTGAAGGACATGCTTCTGCTGGGCTCCGTCCTTTCTAGGTTGTGGATTTAAAGCACTGCAGGATGTGTGGCAAAATAAATCGTGGTTCAGTACAGAATGAATGGCTCACCAATATGGCACTTTGTCATTTTCCCCACGGGGTGGTGGAAAGGATGATCTGGTCCTTCTTCTCTCACAGAAAATGTCATCATCCCTTTTGGAAGTTTTCTAGTAACTAAAAACTAAGAATTTGCCCTTCCTCCTCTTAACAATTTTAGTACTCCAGTATATAGCTGTTAGAGATATTTTCATGTCAGTCATAATACTTAAGGAACTACTGAAGTTTTGCACTGTTGTATCAAGTCCCGAAGATGTGCAAATTTCAACAGGATTTGGCTCACTTGCGTTGCATGTATGTGTAAAGGTAGATAATTCATTAGGAGACCAAAATGGAAGTGAGACTGTTGAAGTTACATAGATGAAGGGGTTTACCTGCTTGCCTGTACGGAGGACAGTTCTTGAAGGTTTCAAGAGGAAAAATCTCAGTGTATCACGTTCCGCAGGCTCTCTCCACCTGCGTTTGGGTCTCCAGTCTCTTTCAGTGCTGGGCAGAGAGGCTTTTTTCTCCATGACTTATGTGGTTGTTAAAAGTTCACTACTTCAGTAGGACCCTATTTCACTCAGAACAGGTGTTAAGGGTAAAATATTGCCTGTGAGCTGAGGAATAATCAGCTATTTATCCTGGTTATGAGAAATCTATATTGTTCTTATTCTGTGGTAGGAGTCCCACATAAGGTCAATTTACCTGACCTGGTATAAATGCCGTAGCCATCACATGTGCCAGCTAAGACAGGCATCCCTTTCAGTTTCTGCATTCACCTACTTTTGAATATTTTTGTCCGGCAGACAGTGCACAGAAATTTCATGATGGAGGATAAACAGCCTTAAGCAAATACAACATTTGAAGGATGGTGTAAATAGGAGAACAGAGAGAAGTAGGATTAAAAAGTAGCAGACCCCCTGAGAGAAATTATTGCCCGGCAATTTAGAGTCATTTCCATTTTTAAGTAGTCCTTGTGAGGAAGAGCAAGAGTCATTTTCAGTCTAGCACGTGAATATTGAACTAATGGAGAAATGGCAAACTTTGCAGTAGCTTTGGCAGAGATCCAATTATTTTTTCCAGAGAGACCTTTTTCTGCTCCATACCTAAACTACATTTGTCTTTGAACTGCTTGAGTCTATTTTAAGGTAAACTAAGATCTCATTTAGCCTTGTGATATTTTCAAGCTTCACCAAGAAGCAGTGACAGTATGAAGAGATCAAAATTATTACACTCTAGTGAACAACAGCTCTGGGGAAAAGGACTTAGGTAAATAGATGCATGACATTAAAGCCAGTGCTTCAGTAACGCATGTACCTCTGGCACTTCGGCCTACGTGTCATTTTAGAGTGCTCCTAAATCTCCTACACAAAGCACCCGAATATGCCCAAGGAAGGTGCGGAGGGGCTGAGGGAGTCATCTGCTGTAAACGGGCCGTCTGGGAAAAGCCAGGAGCGATTTATGTCCCTGTGCCTCTGAGGAGCCTCCTCGAGAGTCGGCCGCTTGCTCCCGCACTGCAGGCAGCTTGGCCCAGGCCTCCTCCAGTACCCTGACTGCAATCCCAAGGCATATGTCTGTAGCTATATATATTTGTGTCTTTCACTTCGAAGTGTCTGAAAAGAAGTGGCCCACAGAGCGGAGTATTTATAGACCGACAGTGGGAGTACACGTTGCGCGCTCTGAGGCCTGCCATGAGGTGGAGGGAAGGACAGTACTTGACAGGGCAAGGTTTGGGGTAGTTTGCCGATCTCTGGAGGGTGAAGGTGCCACACCTGGCAGAACGTCATCCCTGCTGCCTTTGAGGAATAAGGCCAGTAACAAGCTGTCGGAGCCACACTCAGCCTTCGTCTCGTGGATTCACTCCAAGGAGATCCCAGGAGGCCGGAGGATCCCTTCCTCAGCAATGTGGATGATTGGGACCCAGCAGCAAACCGGGAGCCTAGGTTACATGACAGCCCAAATACATTCCAAAATGGGTCAGACAACTCGCTGAAGACGCCCTACTACTGGTTGAACAGAAAGGTCTCTAAATTTTTTACCTCTGAAATTGAGTGGGTCTTCCATGCTTTGGGGTGATACACATAGTAATACTATGCTTCCATTTTAGGCACAGATTGTAGACTTAGGGAAAATAGGGATAAGCTTGAAAAAATTTATTTAAGGGCTATATTCCTATGGAATTCTGCTAGAAAAAAATCTGTGACCGGAGTAGCATGCTCATAGTCACACAGGAGTCGGTGGCAGAGGAGGGGAAGAATATGTGACTTATGAATGCCAAGATAATATCCCTACCACTTGGCTAACAGCTGTAAAAGCTGTAACAGAACCTGGTCACTAATATAGTCGCCCCAGAATGGAGTTGCAGCACCTGTTTAGTCAAATGAGTCAATCATCAGCTCATTTCTCTCCTCTGAACCCTTTAGATTAATAATTTTGTTTAATAAAACTGCTGTGTCTCTTCTTACTTGTAGGACATGGAAATTGCTTATATTTTTAGAGGCATCAGTTTTTAAGGAACACTGAAAAATTAAAAGGACCTTGTAATTTTTACATATGAAAGACAGCTTGAGAATTTGGATTTTATTTGGAAATTATATTTTAAAACTTGATTTAATCCAGGCAATGACAATGCACAAGCTGTTTAGTGTGGGGCCAATGCATGGCCAAGCAGTAGTTTTGTGAAGTTTGGCACAAAAGGAGGTAAAAAGAAGCTTTTCTGGAGATTGCCAGCATCTCCAAGTCCATTTTAAAACATAACGAAATAGCTTCTTGTTCTATTCCTATTCTTTCGGTTAAAAGGAAAAAAACTTTTTTTTGCATACAATGGGAGCTACTGTACCTATTTTGATCACAATGGATGGGAATGTAGGGCAGTCTTACTGTTGCAGTCAGTGGATGTAAAATCATGTTTCTGTGGCAGGACTACACCACACACAAAAAACAGGGCAGGGATGCCCAACCCAGCACAAGCTGAGCTGCTCAGTTTAGCCTGGCAATGCATGTTTATTGAGCTGGTAAGAAGCTACAGCAGATCTAGAGAAGGGCGACTAAAATGATTAAAGAGATGGAGCAGGTGCCTACATAAAGAGATGAAAAAGGCTATAACTTCTGAGTTTGGAGAGGAAAAAACTGAAGGGTTTTATGGTGAAAACATGTGGGTGCTGCTGAGTAAGATGAATGCAGACTACCATTCAACACATCCTGCAGTACAAGAACTAGATGGTATTCAGTGAAACTAGCAGAAAATCAGTAGAAGCATATAGCATCATCAGGTTCGTGAAGGGATTCAATAAATTTATGGTCAAAAGTCCATAAACAGATACTAAAGGGGGATAGTCATGGATGTATCCTCTAGCAACATCTATCCAGTGATTGTGAATGCTGGGAGACAACCAAGAGAAATGGCCAGGGTTGCATGCTCTTCCTAAATAAGTTTTCCCAGTGCCAGAAAGAATAGAGGGCTAGAGGGACCACTGGTCTGATGCACTGAGTGTTTCTTATGTTCATACTGCTTTACATACATGCTCTGGTGTAGCTGAAGTGTACCTAAAATGTTCTGTCACGTGGTACAGACATATGGGTTTTTTTCTAGCAACAGAAAATGCAACTGTGAACTAGATTTAAAAGATGTTTGTAAGGGAGCTCTGTGTACCAGCTAAAGAGCAGAATTAAAGCACTGACATTTTACAGAGTGCAAGCCAAAATATAGCTTGATGGACCTCCCCACTCTCTAGGTAAGCCTCAGTTGACCTGGCTTCAAAGAGACTGGCCATTCACAATAAGCCATGGTAAGATTGATTTTTGCCCTAAGGAAACTAAACCCAAACTGTAAATCGATCTTGTCTTTATACATACAAAGGGCACATTGCCAATTCCACTGGCTGCTATCTGCTGAATCACTGCCATGTGTAAATCTTGAGGTAAAAATTCAAATAGAGCTTTCTAGTGCCACTGCTGCTGCCTATGTGTGACTGTGAGCAAGACACTTAAATTTTAAGGATGCATCTTCAGGAGCTCTGGATCTGGCTCCATTAGTATGGGATTATTTAACTCTTCTGTAATTTTATTGGGAATTATGGCTATTCTGTAATACCATAAATGAAGCAATACTTTCTAAGATTGATCTAAGTGGCAATGCTGAGAGTTTAGACCATAACTTTTTCTATTCCTCACTTTCTCCTATCTCTAAAATGGAGACTCCAAGGCTTGCAGAACTTCTAATGTTATTAATGTTTGTACAGTGCTCAGACAAAAGACACCATACAAAGGCAAGAACTTATTGCTTTAATAAAAGTTCAGGGACTTACCTTTTTTTTTATTTGTTCCCATTTGACCTTTGAAAGGGGTGAAACCTGAACTTTCTACTGTTCCTAAATATCATTTCAGGTCTTATGATTTAAAACCTGTTATGTCTTTGCTTTAGCGTTAGTCACCATTAATGGCCAAAGCAAATACATCCTATCTGATGCTTTGAAATTGAGAATTAGACAGTTTAAAAATAGTAATAGCTAGGAAGTAGCCATACTTTAGCATTAACATTATTGGACCACAGAGCTTAACATAACTGGATTTTAAAATAGTAATTCCAGTGAACTCCTACGGTATTTAGTAATTCAAGAGCAACATTTTCCTACCTTGCCATTTTTTGTGCTCGCCCTCTCTCTTCTTGAGTAACCAGGAGAATCATGCCACAAAAGCAATGTAGTTAGGTAGGAAGCCTTGGATATGGAGGTAGGTGTATGCAGTACCTGTACACTCTCATAGCGCAACAAAGACACAGCAGTTCCCAAATGAGAAAGTATCTTTCCAGAAGACACAGTTCTAATAAAATATGGTGTATTCTGTGGGCTGCAGCTTCAGTAGATGCAATTATTAATAACTGCAACCTGTTAAATTTTTAGAATACTACGGTGCTTGAAGATAAGTGGTTATCTGGCAGTGCAGAAGTTTGGTTCTCAATCAGGAGTTAGATAAGCAGAACGTTTAAGCCTGTCAGATCTCTTTTAAAAAGTAACGGGGTGATGACAGAAGGAACTTTTCTTTTGGGTTGTAAAGAGACTAGCACAAACAGTTCTGATACCATAAGATAACTTCAATAAAGTTAGATACATCAGCATGACCATTTTTAATATACTGTTTAACATGACCATTTTTAATATGAGTAAAATGTGGATTTCAGGAGTGTAATGCTGGCTGTGTAAATCTTTAATGGTCTGTAAAATCATATTCAGCCATATAAAATATGTTTAAATTTGTACACAAAGAACTAAATTTGGAAAATGTTTACATAATATATTTAAAGAACCACTTTTTTGATAACAAAAGATGGATATTATTTTTAGAAGAACTGATGGGTCTTACTATATTGCCCATTGTAGGAAAAATGCAAGGTGACATTGTCTTTTGAAAGAATCTTTAACATAAAGGATATTCTTCAAACTTATAGTCAATATACAGGAGAAGTTGTTTCTTCAGGAGACTTCACCTGCATAAAAGTCACTGTATCTTGCCATTAGAACTCACTGACAAATGTGTTTAATTTATGTTCAGTGTAATTGAACTACTCTGTCATTCCTTCCTGTTTGGACAGTTATGGCCACTTAGGAGTTTTACATCACTTTTAACCTTGGATGATACTGATTTTTCCTTTTGATCGTCCCTGGACAAAGAAACTATAACTTGGTTGTGCTCTCAGCAGTTTGTCTTTAGTGCCTTTCTTCTTCTTGGTTCATTTATCTATTTCCCAGTGTTTGTTGAATATAAGCTCTTTTAATAAAGGAAATGGAAAATCTCCATGCTCTTAATGACACCTCCCTTTAATTTTTTAAATATCTTTAAATTTCCCTATCATTTTTTCCATGCTGACATCTTCATCTGTCAGTGCTAACTAGCACATCATATTTGCCCATATGGTCTCATATTTGGCCCCTATCTTTTCATATCCATTGAGAATATAAATGCATCATAAAGCTTCCATTTATTACCGTATATCACCTCTCTTATATGTAAGCTTTTAGGCTTTTCCAGTTATTGGCATCTTAGGGTGTTCTTTTTCCTACAGACTGGTAACATCTTTCTGAAGGAGGAAAACATATATGAGGAATACAGTCCTGGATGGACAACCTCACGCATCACTCTAGTGAGGCTCAGGGAGTAACTAAAGGCGCTGAGCTCTCATCAGGTCTTAAAGGGGTGAGATAAAAACAATAATAAACCAGACTATACCTTTCAGAAGGGAGAAAACTTCAGTGGTTTCAGAGATATGTATATGTATGTAAATATTCAGTCTTATGTGCTCTCCCAGCCTGACTGAATTTTTGAGAATTATCTGTAATACAGATGTAATACTTATATCTGAAAGCAATTTGACTCATATTTTGTACAATTTGAAAGAAGAAATGAAGAGGCCAGATGTCCAAGGAGGAAGTACTTCCTATCAAAGTGATTTCCCCATTTCTTGCCCCAATTCCATACAAAAGAAACTATAGAATGCTTCTGAACTTCTGCTGCTTCTTAACAAAAAAAAAAAAAACCAAGCAAAAAAAAATCAATTAAGAGATATTTTAATGAAAGGACTGACCATAAACAGGAATTTTTGTGTTAATAGGGTTTTTTTTTAACATTCAGCTAGCAGAAAAGAAAAAAAAGAAAAAGAGAAAGAGAAAAAGAGAAAAAGAGAAAAAAGAAAAAGAAAAGGAAAAAATAAAAGAAAAAGAAGAAAAGAAAGGGCGGAGGGGGGAAGAAGGAAAGCCACTTACAGAGGAAGAAGCTTTTGTGATGAAAATAAAATTGCTAGCTATTGTTTGGCAGACACAGCCTGGGGAAGATGACTACTCACTAGCATTCTAACGCTGCTGTTTAGTCATTTGTCCAGGACTGCTCATTAGCATTCCCAAGCATGCACCAATTTGAAAATGTCTTTCTTTTAACTCATCAATATGGAAGCCCCATAGCGCACTTTATTTGCGTAATAGGTTCCTTCAAGATGTTCAAAATCAGTTGTGGCTCTTCTGGTTATATTCAAGTGACATCCACTCAAAGAAAAAAAAAGTTTCTTTTTGCTAAATAATGAAAGCAGAAAGTGCAAAGAAATAATGTGTTCTGGACTGATTGCTTTAAGCAGTGACAAGAAACACGTGGCATTCTCAGACGATATATAGAGCAGTATTGTCATCTTAAGAGCACAACATCCTTGTTCTTATTTAATCTGATTCCCAGATTCACCAGATATCCCCAAGAGAAGCACACCTGTATAAAACATTATTTTGCTTGCTAAGAATATGTTTTTAAATGCTCAGTAAGTTTATCAGCTAAACATACAATCAGTCCAGAGACTGATGAGTCCACTTTTATTCACAGCACAAAAATTTTCCACCGCGTTACTCATTTTATTGATTTTGGGGTTTTTTCTGCTCTACCAGGAGCTGTAAAAAGCCCCCTTCCTTCTCCCACTTCCCCAGTAAACATTACCAGTGTAAAAGAATAGTGCTTTGGGAGGAGAAAATTCAATATATGTTTTGATACACCTATATTTGTACCTCACTTGCTCTGTTGTGCTGTGTTCAGATGCTATATGTTTTCCTTCATCTTGCATCATATGCTTCTCAGGAGAGACTGGATACCTATTTACCAGCAAGTCAGAGAGTTTCTTATAAGAGGATAAATCTCCTCCCTTTGGTATGAGAATTGATAACAACCCAACAGTTAGCAGGTTTCCAGAGTATATCTCATCATGTGTTCTGAGAAAAAACAGTTCGTAGCTGTGAAATTTAACAAAATTGTAAAGCACTGGCTAAACCAGTAAGTATAAGGGTTCTGCAGCAGGTAAACTGGAACTGTAATCAGCAGGGGCATAAGCTGTACTTGATAAGGCACAGTCACAGCATATAACTGCCTCATTTGCCTTCACTCAACTGGTTAAAGGCATTTTTTATAGCACAGCAGAATTTGTCCCCTTCCATCCCAGATTCCTGTAAAACAGAGCGGCAATATTTATGTACCTTCCAGGGCTGCAGCAAGGATTCACTAATTAGATATAGATTGGTTTTCAAACGAGGTGACTCAACCGCTTCGCTATCTCTCCATGCCTGCCCTGGCAGAGTCAGGACCTCGGGATCCTCCTTCCCCAGATTCTCTCTTCAGGGCTTTGGTGAAACGGTGAAGCAGGACATTCAGAGAATTTGCTTTGCTGTATGCTGCAAAGTATTTCAGGTGAATTACTAGATTATTTAGCAATAGTATAACAATACAGAAAAGCAGGGAACATGCTTAGAGCTGGCATCAGAGCTGTCTATAGAACACACATTGCATGAGGCCAAAGATCTGAAAAGGTCTACAGATAAGAGGAGCCTCCTTGTAGCTTTCTCAGAGTTCAGGATGTGCTTTTCATCGAACCCTGCACTTCCATGCTGCCCTCTAGCCTCTTGGAGCATTCTCTTGACTCCTTCTGATGCATATTGCAACAGCTTTTCAAGGGGAATGTGCAGCTACACAGAAGACCCCCTATACCTGTAAAGTGTAAGAAGAAGGAAAAAAAGGACTGTGGAACCTCCATCACTTGGAAGTCAGCAAAGGAAATCTCAGCAAGGGAACCCATTGCGGGCAAGTTTAAAATGCATGGTCTGAGCCATTTCCAGCAAATTTGTTCTTATGTATCTCAATTATTCATTGCAAAGTAAGTTTAATTGAACATAGGGTAATACTTTCCTGTCTTAGAGAGGGGGAAAAAACAGTTATTTCCACACTTTAGCCATATGCAAAGCTATTTCTTCGCAAAGGTTGACACAAGAGGAAATAATTCCTACAGTTTCAGAATTGCACATTTGTACAGTTGTGAATCATTCCTGCCTTTAACATTTGACAGCATGTAAACTAGATGGACTGGTTTTTGCTCATATTCACTACGTATCTGCTTCCTCCTGACAATACAATTTTGGCTTCATAATAAATCCATGCTGCAAATCATCTTAAGAATTCTTGTCCCATAATTCACCCAAAGCTTTTTGACCTTGTTAACTGCAGATTTCAGAGTAGGTGTTTGAAATAAATGTCAGTCTTGCTGATGCGGCCTTCTTGTTTTCTCCCAAGAAGATAGCTTAATACGTTCAGACCTCTGGAAGTGACAGTCCTTCACAAATTTCAAGAGCCATCATTAATTTATTTTAATAATGAAAAGCGAAACAACGTGTGACAACAACTTTTGTCCTGTATGCTAATGAAGCTCTCAGATCTGTAATGAAACATGGTTAAGTATGAAAGGAGGAACCAGAAGAAAACTACGTTACTAGTAATTTGGTATCTGTTAGATTGTCGTTGCTGAGGTTGGTCTTAAAAAAAACCAGTGTACTGACCTCATAACAATGAAGGGAAGTTATGCTTTTTACTTCATTGCCGCCAAACTTTAAAAAATGCAGTGTGTACCTAGAAAAGTTACTTCATCGAAGTCCTGCTTTTGTCCTGCTGAAGTCAATAGGCAAATTGCTATTATCAATAAGAGCAAGAAGGTGCTATAGTAAAGGCTTTATAGCAATTGGACTTAAATGACAATAGATAAGGGGTCAAATATGAACTCAGTCCTTTCGATTATTTTCTTTCCTGTATGCATTAGCAGAACAAAATATTACAGGGGCAGATATTTTTCTTATTTCTACATCCTTTTTTCTTTGATGAAATAGAGGATGTAAGTTGAAAAGCTGCAGTCTTGGAAGGACTGTAGGTACCTGGTACCTTCAGTGCTGAAATGTCCTACAAGCATCATCAGCTATACTGTCCTACCTGTAGGCCACACTTACAGAACAGTCACAACCATAAAAGAATGCTTGTATAGGATTTTGCTGATGATAAATGAGATAAGATTGTAATCACTAGGGACACCTGCAGAAGGATAGTGCTAAAATTTATTTTTTTTTTAAATCCAACTATATAATCATGATACAAACCTGTTGACTGCATCAGAAACCTCTATAAAAATTCCATAAGGTTGTGGCTGCGTATTGTACAGTGTAAGATTATGGATAAAAAAAGTCGTGTTTTTAGGAGTTTGTAGGTGGTTTTGATATACAGTGAATGCTGGAGGCAGTACACCTGAAGTAAAGGAAGCAAGAAGTTGTCGTTTTGTGCTGTATGAGAACTGCCAAGAACCCTCTTTGGTCTTCTCACACTCATACCAATCTCTGGACATGATGCTAAGCAGAGCATCTGAGATATCAGTGGTTCTTCTGAAGGATTTAAGCAATTCTCAATGAGTTAATATGTGCCAAGGTGTCTTGCTCCTTTTTGGAAGCAATTTCATGCGATTCTAAGCTGTGTCACTTTTTAAGTGAAAGTGATTCATGATGCATTGAAATGGAAATCTGAAATAAATTGTTTCTGAATTTAATGCTCATGAGAGCAAATGACCTTAAGCGAGGCATGATGCAAACAGGAGCAAGACCGAGCAAACTGTCCTGGTAAGTTCTGGCTATCATCCCTCTCCTTGAAAAACAAACTTCTATAGAGTTAGCCTTAGGTTTCTCTTGAATGAATCCAGACTATCTGCATTTGCCCAGGCTACACAAAAAAGAGTTATACTCAGTCTTTATGTTCAGTCTCTTTAATCAGCTTAAACCTGGTTTTTTTCCTGTTAGATTTGCGTCAGTGAATTCAGAGGCACTGAGTTAACAGAATTGATTTTAAAACAGATTTCAATTAAACCATGTAATTTATGACTTTAGAAAAGGCCTACTTGGCTCTATACGTAAAGGCAGGCACAGTAAGTGCACTGACACACAGCTCTTTTTTTTTTCAGACATATGACAGGCATCTTAAACATCTAACCTGAAGGTGCGAACACTCGCTCTGCTTTTCTGACAGTAACTTTCCAGAGATAGAGCTGCAGTAGCACCATTTGATCCTGTATAATTCTTGAAGTTCACTTTACCCTTCATGGTGGTTTCGGGTAGGTTTGTGGTGCTTGAATGGACTCTTCCCTCACGGCATAGAGAACTGTGATTCTGTATCCCAGGTCCTGTATAAGAGCAGGCATGTTCTGTGTCTGATCTAGGCAGGATCGCTCAGATGGTCACAAGGAAATAAAAGATTATGATGGTGGTTCAGCATTTCAGATTCTTCCTTGAAGCTTACAATGTAGCTTTATTTTATTTGGAATTACACAGTGTTTGTATGTGGCTCTTTTCTTTGAATTTGCTGCTACACTGAGCATGGAAAAACACAACTTTCCTCCTGTGTAAAATAAATGGTGACAACATGTAATTTTCTTCTTTGCAGCCCTTGCTATAATTTCCTTCCTTTCAAGCAATAGAGTAGTCATTTTGATAAAACCTTCTCCATTAGTCTTGTCACTATCTTGTTACTTGTGTGTAACTGTTGTATGACTGAACATCCTAATTGTTTGGAGAGGTACAGTTCACAGGTGGTTTGTACACAAAGTAAATATTTCCCACGAACATGTTATGGAAATAATTCACTGAAGCACTGCAGTTTCAGTGATCAAAAATAATATCCCCGCTGAAAATGTACTCAGTGTTCAATTCAAACATTACTACACACTTGGATTCCTTTCGGCAAATGAAGCTTTCTTTCCTAATTAACAGTGCTAACAAGAATATATACAGTTTTGTTTCACATATTACTGTTTCTATTATACTGGTAAAATATGACCTCCTTCTCAGGGATAACTATGGTTTCAGGACAGGCTATTTCAGTTACAAAGCTGGAAGAAGTGAAGAATGAACATCTTCAGGCGGGCAGCTGCAGTATCAGCAGCACTGGCCCAGGACGCTCAGCCATGGGGACAGAGCAGAGGAACCAGAGGTGGAGACAAGGAGCTGGAGAAGGTATTCTGGCCAACCGTGGGAGCTTTCCTGGAGAACAAGTGATGCCAGGAAAGGATCTCCAGACTTTAGCTTGGGACCCACCTGGAACCTTAGTCCTTTCTTCCCTACTTCACGAAACCACACTTTACCTTTAAAAATAAGCCCAAGCTTTCTGCTCCCTTCAAGTCTCCAGATGCTTTGACCCCCTCACCAGGCTTGTTTGTACCCCTCCGCACCCCCTGCTTTAGCTCTGTGCTCTCTGTGATGCTTTTGGCCAGCAAACTACAATTACTGCTGGTTTACAGAAGTATCTTAAAGGTATTGCCTCTCCTGGTCCCAGCAGCCAAATCAGGAGGCAGCAGGTTCAAATTTTAGCAGGTTTTACAGAGGACAACTCTGCTCTTTTGAACACTAAGTTGAACTAGGCAGGGTTTTTTTGTTGCTATGGTGTTTTTCCATCATTCCCCCTTATCCTGTCTCTGGTGCCTCCCTCTCTTCTTGTCTTCCTTTTTCTTAGCATCTTCACCCTTCCTTGTTTTTATCAAACCACTTGATATCATTTAACCACACTTGTCATTCCTAATAAGCTGCTATACAGCATCATATCTTCATGATGTAACAGTGGGACACTGCAGTGGCCAATAAAAATACACTGGAGTAAATGACCCTTGTTGAGATAATATTCCTTTGCTGTCAAGAGAAGCAGGCAAGCACTATTGCTTCCTTCATGCGAAAGGATAGGAGTCTTCAGCCTAAAGAAAATGGATTGATAGAAGGAAATTGGGCTGATTTATTCTTGCTTAGTCAGAGGCTGTCTTGCTTTCAGTCCTCCTGCAATAACAAAACAGCCTTACAAATTGGAAGGGTGCACAACAAATTTTTCTAACCAGAGAAGCAACCCATTTGGTTTAAAAACATGTAATAATACTTTAAATACTCAAGAAAAACGTCAAGTAATTTCCCCAAGTTGTTTACTAATTTTAAAAATAATTATATGGATAGTTACGAATTATGCCCTTGGAAAAATGTGAGCTTTTATTTTTTCTTCTTGAAATTCCAATGGCACCTGAAACAATTTTTTTTCCCCTCTTTGTTTACTGGAACCTATGTGATTCAAGTGCACTGCAGATAAATTTTCTCCCTGGACTTCTATTCTAGCCCTGGTGTGGAAGGGTACAAAAATATTTAATTTCATGCTGCTGCTACATGATCATTAGCTAGCTTGGGCAACCCCATAATTGTCAGTGGGGGATGTTAATTCAGAGCCCTACAGGCATTTCTCAGAGCATTAAGGTTCTTTTCAAAATATGGCTGGGACTTCAGTGTACTGAGAGCATATCTTCAAGACTGCATACCACTAAAGTTTTTCTCTTAAAAGTCTACATCTAATTAAAGAGTACTGGTTGTTAGAGAAATGCATATAGTCACTGTTGCTTTTAACAATAAAGCATCGCAGGTCACATTTGGGGACAGGAAGGGGAGACACCTCTAGCCTTCAAAGGGATAAGGGAAAAAAATTGTTCTACACAGTGTTCACTTAGATGAACTCTGAAAAGAAACAGAAATGAAACTGGAAATTGTTAAATGCAAAAGCAGTCAATAGCAAGATAATGACATAAGTCAGTGAAAAAAGATTGATTTTTGTCCCTCCCTCATGCTGAGACTTAAATTTACAATTTGCTAACATAGCGATTAGACAACAGGTGGAATCCAACAAGTATGATTCACACTAAAGCAGTGTTTTGATGGAAAAACACTATATAATTTAGATTATGGCGTAAACATCCAGTCTTTCTGCATGAATCCACCCATGGATTCAGCCACAACAGAAATTATGACTGCAAATAAAGAACAACTCTGTCCCAGCCATAATCAGTCCCTTAGAAAACACACAAAATCCCCTCCCTTCTCATATCCCAATTTGAAATGCTATGAACTATATCAAATTGAGAACAGAGGTGGTAATCCTCAAAGTTCAATTACAGAGTTCCCACTTCAGTGGTCTTGCTGGAACAATGAAGTAGCTTGAATGCAAGTTTCTTCATTAAAGTCAAGCTTGCCTCATCCTGAGATATCTTTGACTGCTAATAGTTCTCTCACTGAAAAATGCGTGAGGGCTCTGCTTAGAAATCACCAAGCTTATGATCAGCAGCCAGACATTTTGAGACCAATAATTTGTTGTTTTCAAATTACTTACTTTATTGCATTAGGGGCTATAAATAAATGTGGTCGCATTTGCTAGACAGATTATAAATGAGATGAAACTACAGCTGTGCCCGTCTCTTCTCTAGCAACCAACAGACAGCTCTGCCTTCCCCCCAAAATACTCTACTTCTCTCAAACTGACCATAATCACAAGAGGCAAAATCCATTATACCAGCAAGCTCCAGCTGGCAGCCTGGGGGCTGGATGCAATGTCAGTGCGGAGATGCCCACCTCTTGTTTTGGTTCGTCACTGGAGTAAAAGCAAGCTGAAATTTTTCAAACAATCAAGAAAACCTTTGCAAAGGAACATTGGGGAATGCAATTGTTGATTAAAATTTCTTCCCGGTGTAAAATTCATCCTGGGGAAACCTATGCATTTAGCAAAAGCTAACCACAAAAGCTTAAAAGTGATTATTCTTTTATGCTATCCTAAGATTGAACTAAATTTAAAACCTGGAACACAAAGCATTCCCGTAGCTTCATTTGGAAGATTTTGCTTCTTGTTCGTGATTCACAGGGGAATTTGTATTTCTTATTGGCTGTGTACTATGTGCAAGTGAGAGCTTTGAAAAACAGTAATAAGCCATTTTCTTCTGGCACACCCTGAAGTTTATAAGTAGGGATCATACCAGGACTCTGCGAATTTTAATCCAGTTTGCATCCTATAAAAATAGCAGTACTTCATCCCTTATGAGCCTTTGCTGTATTATACTGCTGGTATAGACTGAGCTGTCGAGGAGAGTGTTTAAGGAGAACCATTTAGTGCAGCTGGAAAGGGAAATGTGTTTTCTCTGACTTGAGAACATGAACAACTTGAAGACAGAAGAATATAGTCAGAAAAGGCAAAGAACTGAGAGCGACTAAGACAATTACGAATATTCACTCCCCAAAGAGACTGCAAAATCCGGAAGTATCTTTACATATAATTATTTTTACATTATTGTGGTATTTACTATTAAAGGAGCTCATTTCTCCTATGAACTGTGAACAGAAATTACTTTGCCTGCCACTGAAAAGACATATTTAGTTGAAAGCATTGTCCACCTGATAATTTTAAGACAGAAGAAAGTTGTATAACTAATACTAAAAATGTGAGAAAATTTAACTTTGACAGCACAGCTGCTGATGCTGATTAATATTAAAGGAAGCTATGTTTATAAATGAGTGAAAAATAAATACTTACAGCTGATGCTCAGCTCATATGCCAAATATACTGCAAAGCATGCTTTAGAGAACATGTTATATATTATATTTGTTACATGATATTCAAAATTATAAAGCTTCTCAGTCATTTTTCTTTATAAGTTGATGGATCTCAGGAGGCAGATACCTCCTTGAATATATGGAAATCTTGGGTGAGTCCCCAGAAGAGAGTTCCTTCTCCACCTGGCACCTGGAAAGGTCTTTCTGCCATCAGAACTTTAGAACTAGCATGTGTGTTTCCCTGTGCAACTATGTGTTCTCCAAGGGTGCCATAACCAGAAAAGAGAAGAACGCCTTCAGCGAACCAGCGTTAATTACACATTTTCACAATCTGCTTCTTATGACATGCTCTTCCACAGTCATTGGTATTTATGCCGTCATGCAGTCGGTGAAATAACAAATTAATGGCAAAGTAACGAGTTAATGAGAACTTCTAGTTAAAGAAGCACTAGGATAAAGCAGTCCAGTCAGTGGAGGGCCACCACCATAGTCAGGGGGCTGGAGCACATGATGTACAAGGGGAGGCTGAGAGCTGGGTCTGTTCAGCCTGGAGAAGGCGGCTGTGGTAAGACAGTAAGACTGCATACAACTACCTAATGGGAGGGTGTAGATAAGACTGAGGCAGACATTTTTTGGAGCTACATGACGGAAGGGAGAGAAGGAATGCAAACAAATTGCAGCAAGTGAAATTGTGGTTAGATATAAGGAAAAAACTTTCCACAGTAAGAGCAGTCCAACGCTGAGATACTGCCCACAGAGACTATAGAATCTGCATCCTTGGAGATGTTCAAACTCAGCTGGTACAAGGGCCAGATTAACCTAATTTAATTTTAAAGTTGGCCTTCTTTGAGTGGGACATTGGACAAGACAGCCTCCAGAAGTCCTTTCCACCCTAAACTATTTTATAGTTGTATGACTCCATAAATTCCTCAAGGGTTGAAACCTGAGAAGACGTGAGATGCAAATATTTTTGTCTGAAGAATATTGCATGCCAAGAGATTCAACAGTACAGGTATACATGGTTCGTAAGTGTAAAATGTTCAGTCTTCAAACTGGATCTTCAAATTCTAAAGCATTTGATTTTATCATATTCATTTCTATTTCAAATGTGCTGGAAAAAAACACTTTCCTTGTGGAAACAGACTTGAACATACAGCAAAAAGTTGTTAAATATTGAATCATTTATAGCCAAGTAACAAACTGCAATTAATTTCAGTTGTACATGCACAAGAATTTTATGAACTGAGCTAGAAAAACAAAGACGTATTGAATTGCATTGAAATTGATAATTACAGTTTCCAACAACAACAAAAAACTTTTGACAGTCGTATTACAGTAGAAATACACAGCTGAGAGAAAGCTGCATAATATGCTAACTGAAATGTTATTTTTCCTAAAATTTCTCTTAAACTAAAATATTTCTTCATTCTTCTCATGCAACTGATCTGTGACTACTAAAAAACAGCCACTCAGGTTTGACATCACTGCCGTCACTCTTTTACCAGAGCTGTTTAATACATTACGGTACGTCTTAACTCTGAGTAAATGACGAATATACATACCTGCCAGGAAATCTAGTCTAAAAGCAAAATAGGACCATCAAATGCCAATGAATAGTGGTAATGTGCTCTCCTGCGTAATATAGTTCAGAGCTGCAGTAGCTCAAAATGAATTCCTTGGGTCAGCACAAGGACTGAAAATAAAACGTTTTAATTTAGGAATACCCAAATATTTTATTTCAATTGTAAATATTTTTTAGTCTTTTTCAGTTACTGCGCATTCAGTCTTGGTATAAGATACATCCAAAAACTATACACAGTAATATTCAGGATGTTAGGCTGTAACAGAAGCAGTTCACTCTGATGATCAGCACTCGGTCAAACAAACAACATTCATATCCTGGACAAGAAAAATTGCAGATTAGCATCCCAGTTGAGAACAAGCAATCTCCTACACTGAAATAATGTAAGTAAAGTGCAGGAGGACTGCTTCCCTCTAAAGTCCAAATCTCTATCCCAAAATAAAGGTATTTTTGAGAGCTTCTTTTCTGTAACTGCCATCTAAAAAAAAATGAAAGTAACATAATAATGAGTCCATTTCTATGGAAATGGTCTTGTTATTATTTAATCAGGCCAGCATCTAAGTGATTCATGAACTGCAGGTTGAAATTCAATAAGCAGTTCATGAATCTCTGAGTTGAGAAAATTTGAAGGAAAGAAAAAGGAGAAAAAATCCCTTCCCCAAAGGACTTACTTAGTAAACACTCTGTCAATGACGAATGCTACCTAATTTACTTTAAAGCAGTTAAAAGCTACTCAGTACCTTAGCTTATTCAGCGTTCACTTATAGAAATAGCTGGGCACCAGTGATGCATTATGCTAAGCAGTGTATAAATCCATAGCAAAGGGAGAGATAACTAGTAGCTTAGAGAAATTAACTGCACAAAGCAGTTGTGAAGGGAATTAATTGAAATTTGGGAGTATTCTAAACAAGTCAGAAATTTTCTTCCACAAAAAGATAGGGATCAATGCATCGGAATAAAGATGCCTCATGCTCCAGGAGCCTTTATATTCATGCCAAAGATGTTTATTTTGGTCATCCTTAAGCTCCTGACCCCAAGGCCAGGAAAAGTGCCCTTTATTGCTTTCCTTGCGAGATGTCCGTCAGCTTGTGTAGTTAGGTAGGCATTCACACGTGTGTGCACACACACAAACATACGCTCATGTGTGCATTATGGGCACTTGCATAGCATTTGAGATTCCGCATTCACCTTAAAAATACCTTGTAGTCACGATTCTAAGAAAAAGACTATTATTCTAATGTTTCCTCAGGGTGATCTTAGTAAGACTATTAAACAGTTGTAATTAGCTGGAGCTTAAAATAAGCAAATGGAGGAAGAAAATTTGCACTGCAGTTTAGTTTAACGTGCAGAATGAGCTCAGACAGCTACAGCATCTTGATTTGTAGATGAGTGATACTGATTTCCCAGGGAAAAAAATGCTGTGCCCACCTTTCTTCACTGCCTTTTATTGCCTATTCTCCCACCCAGTCAAGTTAAATGGAAAAGGAAGATGGATGAAGAGGGTAGGTGGAGAGAATACTGCTGGAGCAAATGGTGCAGCTCAAATTCTCCTCATTTTCTATCCCTGCCTTTTGACTGGAGATGTGCATGGCTTTTTTTAAATAAAAAAAGTCATCTTTTTAGAGTACCTGATTGCTTTGCTCTTAAGCTGCATCAAATTTTTTTCTTCCTGCTTTCATCTACCTTTCTTATATCAAACATAAATGTGATTCCATCACTTTGTCAGGCACAGAGAGCTCCTAGTGATACTTTACCAAGACAAAAACCCCTATAAAAGCCAAAACACATTTTCCATATTATTATTGTAACCTCAATAACAGCAAAAGTACAATATTGTTAGACAAAATTTCAAGAAAAATGAGATTTTTTTCCAGATCATTCTATAACTATTCTTGCTGCAGGGGCATGTGAAACTTTGGAACATGTGTTTTGGTGAATAAGGATGCTAACAGTGCTGCTAGTACTGATGTGATTCTAAAAGGTGGTGACAGTGTTGCTAGTGAATAAAAAATAGACAGGATAAAAGAAGCCATGTAACAGGGCCTTGTATAAAATGAAAAATAAATATCATGTGGAAAATCATTGGGTTTCCTTCAGTTTCTTCCTTCTTTAAGATAAAATCATGTTGACAAATGACAGAAGTCAGCAAATGCTCACTGTATACTTGTGGTTTAATAGAAGATAGAGATGATCCAATGTGGTCTTCCCCCACTTTGTAAAATCATTGAGTTGCCTTACTGATCATCAGTATATGTAAGTGCATTAGCTACTAATAATTACAAGCACTCCCAAGGCTCTTTTTTATATCTCCAAGGCCCTGTAGCTGGTCATTGACTGGGAGGCTGATAAGAGGCCAGTATAGAATATAGTCTGCAGCCGTAACCGTGGGGAATAGCAGCATTATTCTAAGTGAAGGTGGGTATTACAGGTATCTTCTGCTGTGGGTCAGAGAGAATCACAAACCAGCTGGGAAACTGAGAGAGGAAAATTCAGGGAGGCCATGAGAATGGCCCATCTAGAAAGGCCCAGGACTGGAAATGTGAAGGATCTCAAAGGAAGCTCTGACTCAACTCTTTGGTATGAAGGATGAGTAAATGGGAATTAATGTCGAGCAAAACGTGAAGAACTGGAGAGAATTTTTCTTCTACCAAGAATGTATTTGCTGCAGAAAGCAAAGGTCAGACATCTTCATGACTGGACTGAGAACTGCACTTAGAGACAGAGCACTAACCAGGTAAAGATTTTGATTTTTGTGAGTGGACCTGTGTGCCTGTTTTACAGTTCCACTGAATTCATTGGTCTGACTGAAGGATCAGGACTGAAATTTTACAAAATCCAAAAAAAAAAAAGAAAAGAGGTATAGCAGGAAAACTAGCAAATTCAATAAATCATTTCAGTAGTACTTATCTTACTAGTCTGCGATTATTAGGAACATGACCACCATGGTAGAAGGTAGCAAATTAGAAAGAAGGACTGACTGGGGCTCAAGAGATGGGAAGCTCTGCCTGAGCACTGTTGGCTGAGAGTTCATGTAATAACAGGGGAAACAAGATGTGCACGAGCGGTGCTGTTCAGAACCTTAAAAGTGATGATGGAATGAATGTCAATCACTTACACGAAAAGCTATAACCCATTTTCCTTATCATATTCACACACACAAAAAAGTGGAAACTTCATATTTTGCAATCTCCATGTCCAACCTTATTATACAGGGACTGTCACACTGAATAAATCAGAACTGTTTAAAACCCTGTAGGCTGTTCGCACAACTCAAGGCCACCTGTTCTTGGTTCTGGTGCCTTTCTGTGAGTTGCTGCAAACGCAGCATTCCCAAGGTCAGCAGCTGTAAGACTCGGTGGCACGGCTGCCCTCGGTTACATGCAGTCGTAGTCAGATTATATTACTGCTCACACAGTGGCCTTGCAGGCCCTCAATGAATAAATGTTCCCTGCAGATAGCAGCTCTACACTCCGGGACACTGCATTTATAAAGCAGTCACTTACTCCACGCTTACTTCTGTGTACGAATATATAATCAAGGAGAGAAAGAAGAACAGTGATGCAGTTTAAAAGCTACAGTAAGAGAATCGGTGCCACAGGCAGCAGCAAGGCAGCCTTTCCATTGAGGTTTCTGAAAGCTTCATTGTAAACTTATAACCTAGTGGAGAGATGGAGCATGTCTGTTAAATGCACTGCCCATAAGTAGGGCAGAATCCACTTAGCCCTTAACAAGTGAATTCCTATCACTGAAATAACTCTGCAGCAAAGATAGACTTTTAGGCTATGTTTTCACTGAAGAGCTGACACAAGAGAGCGGTCACACCACTGACTACAGCTCCAGCAGAACACAACGACTGCGCAATGATTTCCTGAAGTGCAACCAACTCAAGTTAAACACACCATCATGCTTAAAGAAAATGTTTTTATATGCAATTCTATTCGGACCTGAGTTAACTCATAACCTAACTCTCAACCTGGAGCAAAAAAGAAGCAAGGACCAAACCTACACTAACCTTTTTGTTTGCAGAACATCAGACTTCACTCGTTTGTGCTAGCTGGTATATTGTGAACTGAATATGGACTCCACCAACTCTTTGTGCTGCTCCCAAGACAGAGGGCACCAGCTAGAAGATCCTGGTATTATATGCAAGATCCCTTCTTACTTTCTTGATGAGCAGCTGAGCTTATATCTCACCTGAAACAGCCAGTTGAAACTCTCTGCACAGATAAGTCCGAAGCCATCAAAAAGAGATCTCATAGGTGTGCTAAATAAAGCGGCCTTTTCCAGCTGAACAGTTTAGCATCTAGGAGACCTAAAGAGGATGGTTCTATCAGTTAAAGAGTTATAACATGTACAGTTTGGTAATGTGGAAGTAAAAACAGGGAGTACATTTATACCTAGCCTAAGAATTCCATAGTAAATGTTAAATATTAAGTACTGTTGGCATATGCTCCGTCAATGCCCTTATTGCCTTGCCAAAACACCTAACCAATCTTTTTCTTGTTCAGCCTGATCTGGTATGAGTGTTGGGTCCCAGTGCATATGTTACGGGCTTTATTGGCACTGCAAAGCTGGCAAACGGATCCACTCAGATTCATAAGCACTATCTTTCTGACTCCAGAGCATCTGTATACTGTGGGCAGACTGTTCAAAGAACATGTAAACTACTTATGCATCCAAATGGGAAGCAAGATCCATGCCAGTTTAGCATGTGGTTTGTGAAATGCAAATTAAAATAAAAGGTTGAAGATGGGCTCCTGGTTCTGAAGCATCCTGGTGAATGCAAAGATATCTGAAAGGGACCTCTGTCATTAGATCCAAACACTGCCATTACAGCAATCATTTCATCTAGTCCCGAAGGATGCATAGAGCTCAGTCTTCCTGGGAAGGCCTTTTTAGATCCTTGCTAGTCTACTCCTCATCGGTTTGGCTTTTTTATCACCAGAAAATTTTAACCTATTGCTGGTGCCACTCATTTATGAAGTTATCAGAGAAAATCAGACCTTTAGGAATACTGCTAATAAACTTCCTCCAGCCTACTGCTGTTCTTCATCACTACTCATGCCTATCTGCCTTGGATAGATCTTTTTATTCACTTTTAGTTTACCTTCTGATGGCTGGCCCCTCCAACTTCACTGACAATTTTACATTTGACTCAGTTATCCGGTGCTTCACATATTACTGTAGTTAAGATCTCCTGTGTTGAATTCATCTAGAAAATGCATTATCAGACTACTCTGGCAAAATCTACTTTTGGTCATTTCTTGTCATATTTCACTAATTTTCTCTTACCCCCAATGTCTTTAATGAGCTTTCCTTCACCATTTGCTCTAGTATCTTATATGCAGACAAAATAGCAGTTTGCATTTGCCTGAATCGCATTTATTCTCTATTGAAAATATCACTACTACTTTTTCTGTTCTCCAACCATATAGTAACACTTCTTACTGAAAAGATTTGTTAAAAATACACACTATCGAATTTGTAAGCTCGTATGGCATTTCTACCAAAATTGGTGGAAAATATCTATACCCATTTTCTTTGCACTACCCTCTAGCTTTGCCCTGCTAGTTTATATCACAGCCCTGTTTTGAAAAGTAAAAAATTCTTTGTGCTACCAAAGGCATCATGCCAAAGCTCTTATTTTCTTCCTACTGTTTGGAACCCTGGGTATTTCTGTTCTCTTTTTACTTGTATTGCTGGAGAACCTTTTATCATTTTAATGTATTTCTCAAATCCTTTCTCGTCCCTGCACTTTTTGACCTCTTAAACAAGTATTTCTTTGCTAATCAGTCCTTCTTCCTTTCTGAATATGCTTTCTGCTTGTTCTGAAGTGCACTTCGTGAAGCAGTCAGCCAGCCAGCAGATCTATAGCCTGCAGGTTTTTTAACCCCTGTGTTGTTTGGAATATAAATTCTAGACAGTTTTACATCCATTGACTGGAAGGAATTTAAACCTTCCTTCACATGCGAGTCCTGGTCCCCTCTGCCTGATTGTTAATACTGAGCAATTTTTTCAGTTTAACAAAGTTTGTCCAAGTTTGTCCTTTTGAAAAAGAATGCATTTTTTAGTAAAATTTTCTTTCTCTTTCCATGCATTTTTTTCATCTATGAATACAAAACGAATCATGTATTTATCATACAACCCCAGAGTGTTTTCCACGGCCAGCTTTTCTGTGACAGCCTTGTGCTTACCAGTGCCAGCTCTCAAAACACCTCCTCTTGATTCACAGACAGTTTGACCAACAAATTTAAGAAATCTTTAATAAGCGATCACCTTTGTTCTGAAAGATTTGGCATTGCAAATCATTGGCTTCCAGGTAGGTCAGCAGCATGCTTTAATGCTGAGGGGAACCATGAAATAAGAGGAATGACTCAGCTGTCAGATTTAGGAACTCCTCTATTTTCTAGGCCATTTGCTGGAGCTTTTTATTTCTAATAGTGTATCACAGATCAGGCATTTTGTTGTCAGAAAGAGAATGCATAAGGTGGTGTTTTCTTCCATTTGCACTGATTTCAATGCTGAAAATTAGTGGTTTGAAAGCTTTATAACTATTTCAGCTTTTCAACACCCAAAATGGAATCTTTCCCCTCTTTGTGGGGAAATTTAATTAACATTCATTAATTTATTTTTTATTATTATTTGTGACTTGGCTGGATAAAATCTTTCTAAAATACTGTTGAAATTCTTAATTTGATAAAAGCACCCTGTTAGTTATAAATGGCTCAAAGTGGTGATTTAGAACATTGACAAAAACTTTATACTTCGTTTGTGTTTGCAAACTTTTATGAGAATATCACAAATCTACAAAATTTCAATTAACCTTAGTTCATATACCTGCACCCATGAGTTTGTTTCTAAAGCCATGAATACATATGGTAAACAAGGGGCAACGAAACACCAAATATTTCCTCAGAGGTCAGTTTCAATTAAAAATAAAATGAGCTCCTCAGATGGTCATCTCAGAGAATCTTAGTGAGACAAATTTAAAATATCTTTTAACTCTTTGATGACGTTTAACTCTTCAATGATGTTTAACTTTACTAGCTGGTACTCATTAAAACATTCTCTACCTACTCTTCCCTCTATAAACCAGGATGCATAGGTAAGTTATGAACTAATTGTTTATAGTATGAGTTAATTTTACAGAAATGAAACCAATTTTTTTTCCCTACTGAAAAAAGGCCTCTATAAACTGCACGTAAGAGGCTACTGAGGTCTGGTTCTCCACTGCTTTCCTTGGTGTAGCTGTTCAAACCAGGTCTAAAGTATGAAAGCAGCATGATGACATTAGTACTCCCTTCACATTCTCTGTACAGTTGATCTCCCAAGATGCAAGGATTTGGATAATTTGAGTTGTAGGAGATAGGGATGAGTTAAAAAGGTATCTTTTTCTCTGAGGAGAGTGAACATAAGGGAGAGCCTGTAAGTTAAAAACCAAAGACTTCTTTAGAGAGATTGGTGGTTGATAGCTGCCAAATAGTATCATACATATTTCACATGCATTTTTGGCAACTGGGTTGTAACTAACTCTATAAAGCAAA
Source organism: Haliaeetus leucocephalus (assembly GCF_000737465.1). Classification (NCBI taxonomy): domain Eukaryota; kingdom Metazoa; phylum Chordata; class Aves; order Accipitriformes; family Accipitridae; genus Haliaeetus; species Haliaeetus leucocephalus. The sequence goes on from NW_010972587.1 coordinate 6,177,556, forward strand.
ATGAAAATTAAAATGAAAGTTAAAAAAAAATCTTTATCAAACATCAGATAATCTGCTGCTTGAAGGAAAGGTCTATGAATGTGGGCATCAACCCTGCTTTCTCCCTGCTCTTTGCATCAGGAAGAAATCCCAGCCAGTGTCAGGCTACCTGTGATCGATCTGCCATCGCAGTCCTCCTCCCGCTCCCTTACGACCATGCCTGTTGTGCAGTACTGGAGCTGAAGGTAATCAGTTTAGCACATGAATAAGATTTGATTATTTTTGTTTTACATAGGCTATAAACCCGTCCAATCTATTTTAAAAATCCTTTCAGTGTTCAATTCGCTTAGCTTTCACTGAATTGAATTCCCTGCCTGAAATGTATTAAGCAACTGGGGTTAGAACAGAGGAGTCATTTTTATTTCTTCACTTTTAAACGCAAAGCTTTCTTACTTTCTTGGAATAATTCTTCATTAGAAATATGAGGATTTTGCACAGAGTTTCCCCTCAGTGCTGTTCCTGAGATTTTTAATCACGTATCGACCTAATGTTCCTTCAGTGGCTTGTGCGTGATACTATCCGTTGCAGTTCGGTCATGGTCTCTTGCTGGCTGGCACTGGTGGGCGGGTTACAGGCAGCAGCTGCTGGTTTGGCAGCCAGTTCTGTTCAAGGAGACGGTAACTGTAGGGCAATGCACGCCCAATAAAACAAGCTAAAATCATCAGGGGATCCCTAAACAAGAGCCTGCTATATTGAAAAAGAGGCAGTCTCTAAATAAACTCTAAAAGGTTTCTAGCAGCCAGGATGCAAGTGGAAGCTGTCTTCCTCTGGAAGTTTACATAATCATTTAATTTAATCCTTCCTGCGGTGTTTCCCAGCCACTGCTTTAGTTCTTTGATCATAATATGCTAGGACAAATGTCAGGAAATATGAGTCTACAAAGTGATGTAAATCTTGTTCCCTATTGGAGATGTGACTATGAGCATTATCTTCATGATATTTTCTTTCTCATGTATTTATTTCTGCTCTGGTTTTTTCCAGTCTGTGATGACAGAGAAAAGCAATCGCTTTCAAGCTAAAAAAAAAAAAAATTATCTAGTATTCTGACCCTGCTTAAGAGAGTACTTTAGCTTGCATTTCAAGGTGAGGAAATGCCATACTAGCCTGGATGTTATCTGTAAGATATGTTCTAGTGTGGTATTTATAATAAGTCATGGCTTTTGGCTTTCATATTGTTTTGCACTTGCTTCAGCTCCATGTGTGATGAGACCTACTTGTATGTTTCTGTCTCATAGCAGTCAAACATTATCAGTCAAATATGGCCATTTCTTGCCTTTCAGTAGCTTTATGGCCTTATAGGATTTATGAATTAGACTGAATGAAAAAAAAAAAGTCTTGAAAATTATGCACTTATGTCAACAAATACACAGAAATTAGCATCAAATAAAACCTGGACATAAAGACTTTTTTTGGTCTTTAAACTTTGCTAATTAATTTAAAAATAAAAATAAGAAGGGGAAAGAAACTAAGAAGCATTCTATCACTGTGACAGCATACATTTTGTATCCATTTGGCATTTCATGTGATTACATAGCACAGTTGAGGTCATTACACTAAAGGGAAAATAATGGTGGAATGTAGAAGACAGTAAACCAAAGAAGAAAATGTTTCGTTACTGCTAATATTTTGGTGTCTATTAGGCAAGGAGTTTTTCGTTTGTCAGTGAACTCCTAGCTTGCTTTTAATTAATGTTGCATTACTCTTTTTAATAACAGCCTCTATTTAAGATATTGTTAATAACAACATCTATTTAAGACATTAAGTCTCTAGCATTAATTTAATGGAAGCATTCCAACAGCATCTATTATATGTTCCCAGTTAAATTAGCATGATGGTCTTTTAATGGACATTTTAATAGACATTATTAACCAGAATATTATAAAATTAAAACGGAACTCAATGGGTTCTTTGAGTTCCTGTTGTAATATTCTGTGAAGTCACTGATTCTGAAAAATAACAGCCTATGTATTTTTTAATTTAATTCAACAGCATTTGGCAAGAGCTAAAACATGAACATGCATTTATATGGCAGGAGTGAAGACAAATATTTACTGAATTAAGATGTGGCTGATCTAAAAGCTATCTTACATTTTGATCCTGTGGGTCAAATTCTTTAAGAAGAGGTTCTTTATAAACATTTGTGTACCAACAGCCATGGTCATGCTTCTTCTTCCCCACTGATGCATATGATGTGTTGAATTTCCTGAAATCAGCTCTGAAAATAATTGGGAGCCCATTTCTTCACAGAAAGAAACATTCTTTTTATAAACTACTGTTTCCCATATTTTTCAAAAACCTCATTTTCTCTTGTTAGTTTGTGAAACTACACAGTGGGTGTGCATAGTAAGTCTTCATTCCAGCTGGGCCACTTCTACACCAGATTCAAACTGCAAAGTATTGTAAAACTCAACAGATCGCAGATCTACCTATTAAGCTCTTAATTTTGGTCAGCAAACTTAATACACAGGCAGCAGAATTTTAACTTTCTCCTTCTTGATTTTCCATTTGTGAACCACATTCCAGAAAGTACATATTTTATCCATGGAAAACATTATTGTTCTCATCAATGAAGGCTGTTGGTCATCATGTCATTTCACACAACAGACAAAGCTGGCAGACCTAACATGAATTTCCCATTGGACTTGTTTGAGAGTATGAATCCAACCTTCACTGAAGAAGGACTAAGCAAATCCCTTCCCATCTCCTGGAAAGACTTGTCAGAAAGTGCAAATGAAACTCTCTACTTTTCACATAGCTCTCTTGCTACCTGCCTATATTCATCTGGCACTTCGTGGTAAGGTCATGCCCATATGTGAACAAACAGCGTTTGCAGAGGTTGATCTGTGTGCTTTTAGAAAATATATGCAATAAGTAAACAAGCAACAAAATGATGAAGTTATAGCCTGGAAGTGGCAAAGCAAACATAGACATCGAGAAGACAAAGGGTTTTGTTGTGCTTTTTAAACAGTCAACCTTTTAAAGGTATGTCTTAAACTAAGGTGCCTAAAATAATTCTTTGATAAGTGGGGGGAACATTTTGCCTATAATAGTGAACTTTACAGCGCATTCTCTAATGTTGTGCAGAGAAGCTTTTGTTGAAAGAACCTGCCGGGAGGTTCTTTCATAAAAGAAGATGCTTTTATTTATAATCTCCAGAATTCCCAAAATGCAACAGGGTACAAACACACTTGAAAGCAGACTTCATAATAATATGGGAAAAAGATGCAAATGCCTGCTGTGCTGAGCTGGTTTGATTATATCGTAAAGCCCTTAAAAACTGGGTTTAACATGTCTTTTGGGAGATAAAGGAAAGTTAAAATAAGCCTTCATAATAGGCCTACATGAGATAGGAAGAAGCTGGTTACCACACGTGTCAGTTTGCCTGGGCTTTTTATTTTAGTTTGGATGAAAATAGCTCACCCCTGTAAATCCAGGGAGAGAATGAAGTAAACACAAGAGTTCAATATTTCAAATAGATGACGAACTTCTAAATTTCCTTTTACCAGCCTCTCCCCTTAAGAAAAGAAAAACTGCTTCGGGCAAGTTCTGCTGCCCCTGTTATCTGGGGAGAAGTCCCTCCTCCGTTTTCCAGCCTTGGACCTGGGAAGGGAGGGCAGGGCTGTGGTTAGGGTCGGCATCAAGGGCGAGTGGGGAGCCTGCACCTCCTTGGTTCCCTCTCCATGTTTTCTGGCTCCATCTCTGGGACCAGACAGAGCATCTCTGCAGTGCCAGGGTGAGTGATGGCCCACAGCTTCACAGAAGCGCCAGCTGGAGTATAAAAAACCTGTTTAGCAAGGCTTTTGATGTTATTCACTTACTAGAAAGGAATGGTCTAGTGAGACTAGATGATCGTCAACCAAGGGCTTGGAACTAGATGATCTTTAAGGTCCCTTCCAACCCAAATCATTCTAGGATTCCATGAAACTGTGAGTCTGTTCCTGGAACTGCCACACGGCGTGGGACAGGCAGAGGAGCATGGCGGGGCTGGGTACCAGTGCCTCCTCCGCACAGCATGGAAGATGCTGAATCCTTCCCATTCAAGATTTGTTTAAATGAAAAGTGTTTGTTGGATAAGGGATGCTGACTTCTTGGCTTGCTGAGCCGGATGCTTGCCTGAAATGCAGATGACCCAGATCCAATTTTCAGTTCCAATTCCAGTTCCAAATTGGATGGTACAGGGACTTGAACTTGCAGCCTCAATTCCCAAGCGAGCGCCACTAACTTAAAACCTAGTAGCTAGAAGAGCTCCCGGGATTTTTTAATTTTAGTTTTGTTACAGGGATTCCAAATCGGAGCCCATAATTGCTTTCAGCTGTAGTTTCATTGAAACAAATACATTCCTATAGAATTTGATTTAAAACAGATAGGCATTTTCTGCCAACATCAATGAATCAAGAATATTTTGGGGAGCTACACTAAAGAAAGATTATTTAAAAGAAGACAAATAGGAAGGTTAAAAGAAGAGAATGGCAGGGGATCAGAGAAAAAGGTAGATAAGCCAAAATAAAGTCCTGTTTGGAAGGGTAACAAAAACTTGTCTTCCCTTTTAAAAATATCTCCAAAGCATTCCTGGTTGGATGTCTGTCCTGCTTACAGTTACAAGGCCAACAGACTTTCTGCTCACCAGTGAGCACCAGATCAGAGAAAGAGCTGTTTATTAATTCACTGAGTTATCAAAGTCAGTTTTGAATCCAGAAAGCTGCATTTATAGCTGGAAAACCATCAGAGCCCTGTTTAGGATCAAGACTCTTGATGCCTATTGTAGCCCACAAAGCTTTCTCTTCTGCCTTTTTCTTCACCTTTTTCCTTTTACACTTTCTGAAGTAAAGTTTATTTATGTAAGTGCCCTTTTGTTTTCTATACTGCCCTCAGGCAGAGCAGGATTCTTTTTTATTGCACTGACATTGCTTTGTCCAGAAGTTTCAAAATTATTCATCAAGGGGACAAACCTCCTGCTTTGTTCCTTTGAGCAGATGTGCTGATGCATTTGTTTTCCTCAGAAAAACAGATTTAATCTTTTGAGCAAATCACCTGATCTGAGAGAAGAAATCTGCATTCCAGTAGTCTCCAAGCTAAAGATGCTAAATTTGTTAACCATGAGGTAATATAATTTGGTTAGAGCCAAGGAGGTCAATACCAAAAGGCATTAGAGCTTTTTTCATCTCTCCCACTTTATTCAGATACAAAATAGTTCAAATGTCTAATCGTGCCTGTCTTCCAGCTCTGAGATATCATGGGTTTGGTGTCAAACTGGCTTCTTGTAAGGTCTGCAGTACTGGAGCCACGTCCCACTTCAACTGCAAATAGTGACATGATCTAAGTGACCCTTGTAGAACAAGCGTGAGGGATTCTTCTATCACTAGGAGATGGGCAGGGTCCAGTTCAACCCCCAGATAACTTGGGGCAAAGTGAAATGATTGCACAGGAATCACAAAGGCCAAGAGGTTAAGAACTGTTATGGATACGTGCAAACCCAAGGATATGAAAACACCTATGGTCTTGTCAATTGTTTTTTACAGATTCTGTGCAGACTCCTTAGGAGTGTACAAGTTCTAGATGATGATAACGCAAATAGTTAGAGGCACAGGAACAGGTCATTGAACTGGTGAAGAAAATCTTAAACCAGGAAAATCTCTGGAGTTCTAAACTACCAGAAAGCAGACACGTTTACTGAGATGTAACAGGAAAGGTATAGAAGAAAATCTTACGTGAAAGCAGTTGACAGAAACACAAAAATGGGCCTTCTGCTGTCAACTGAGTTGAAAAATTTATCTTTTCATATAAAGCAATCCCACCAGTTCAGCATATGCCAGAACGTGCGGCATGTTCGTGCCAAACTACTGAATTACACGAAGAAGCTGCTGCACCTAAGCAAATCCAGTGCATGTTAGTGAGATGATGATGCTACCACAGAGGACAAGGTGTCCCCTGGGAAGGCGTCCTGGGAAATTTCCAGAATATACATAGTCATCCTGATGATATTAGATGAAATCCTCTTAGTTGATTTTCGGCAGGAATTCAGTCTGATGTACCTGTTCTGTACTATTAGCTTTACCTGTACAGGAAAGTATTTTGGCAAGAGCGAAGCAGTTTTCTGACTGTTCAGGGAAGATGCTACTATTGCTAGTATTTTCCAGTAGTCCCTCTGTTTGTTTAGAAGCTGCTGTAGCTTTTACTAAGGATGTGAGAATACTGGTTGTTCAGTGTTTACCTTAAGTTAAGAATATGACGGCAGGATAAAGGTATTCTGTGTCTTGGAGTGGCCATATAAGGTCAAATGACCTTTTGTTCCATCTTTTCTTTCCTTTCTAATAATTATTTGTTAATAGTTCAGTCAGTAAATGTAAATTCCTGTGTATTGGCATTGTGACTGGATTGCAGAGGATTTGAGGATCTTTAGTATTGCCAACTGCAACTATTCAAACAAAAGATATCAAACCCTAAATCCCAAAAGATTGGCTTGAAAATGAAATAAAAAAAAATACACAAATTTCTGGATTATACTTGCTCCTGTCTTATTTGACTGTTTTTTTCAAGCTTTACTGCATAATGTTTTTAAGCTAGCCACAAATGTAAAACAAGTAAAAAATAAATCTGAAATGTTCATGAAATCCTGAGGCTCAGAGGGGAGCTGGAAAGAGTGCTCAGTGTCAAGAGAAATGGAGTCGACTGAAGCAGAATTTTTATTTCCATTCGGTGTTTTACTATGGGTAAACTGCAATACCGACGCATACCATTTTTTTAAAAACTGCGCATTTGAAATGTAACAGATAAATGAAATGTGGTATATTAATTTTAATTTGGAATGCAGTTTAAACTGCATGACTCATGTCATGTTGCATCATTCCCCATAACTTCTTTACAAAACAACTTGTTTTCTGCAATGATAGTAGGCATATTTTGGGGGACAGTCATCATTAAACTGGCTTGCAAATTTTGACTGTGAAAAACAGAGCATCTGAATTCTGTAAGTATATATTTAATTATCTAAATCCCAGCTACCTTACACTGATTCTGCTGTTTCTTCTTCTGATTTGAAGGAGAAAGATCTGCTTTAAAAGATAAGCAGACTGACTTTCAAACTACAAGCTATGAATTATTAAAAAACAAAAATGGTAGAAGACTGAAATCACAGTGGAATCAGAGAGAGGGATATGCAGAACAAACATCAGAAACATATGGATGCCAATGCAAAACAGTTATGCTAAACATGTTCTAGTGATATATGATGACTGGCATTTTCATAACAGAAGACATCTGAGAGTTAGTATATAAGCAGGATGTTATGTGGTTCTAGCCCAACCCAGGAGCTACTGATAGCTGCTGGGAGAGGCTTCATGAAAATCAGTTTTTAAAACAGAATCTTTTCTGATTGGTATTCATGTTCTATCTGTTATGGCAGATACTGTTTGAGGAGGGCACGGCCCTGATGTGAATGTGATCTCCAAGCCTCTTACCCAAGGCACTGGGTGACGGAGTGGGGTTAGGCTTACTCTCCCGAGCCCTGCCGACACCCTCCAAACCCAACCTCGACAAAACTGTGCTAGTCGGGGCATCCTGGCACAGACACAGCTATACCATGGAAACCCAAACCTAAGCGTCTTCAGTGCCCTCCGCCACCTCCCTACCATCTTGTATTTCCAGTACAGTTCCACTGGGAATCTGCCATTTTCAGATCCGCTACCTGTCTTCAATTAATTAGAGATGGAGCATCAATAAGAGCACTGTGGATCTCAAATTTACCTGTTCTTAGGTAAATTTGACCCTGTGTAAAACTGTGGCTCTGTTTCCCACTGCAGGATGACCTTTCTCTAAGCACACATCTCTGTTTGGAACACAGGTTCCAGCTCTTCCATAGTTTTATCAGCAAATTGGTTCTGCCAAGATAACAGCCAACCTGAATCCTTGAGTTGTGAAAACAAGTGAAACCATTTTTAGAAACATAGAGCTTTTTGCTGCTACAAGCAGTGGTTTTGTGCCTATCTACCTTTGAGCTTCTTTGGTTTTTAAGAAAAAGCAGTCAATTTGCTTTAAAGAAAATTATAATAATACAGATGCAAAAATTATTATATTTTTAATATAAGCATTGGTCTAAAGGTGAATGATGCGTTAACAGGTATCTGTCAAGGGGATACCAAAAAATATAAAAGCAATTTCTAGAAAGGTACCTGAGATTCAGCAGTTTCTGAGTAGCCATATAGGCTGATATTAAATTAGGCTGCTAGAATAGGATATTCAAGTGAAGGACCAGTATTCTTGGGGTCAATGCCATCGAGTGAATATATAAAGAACCAGAAGCCAATTAAGGCATTTAACTAAAAGGTTTGAATTTGAGAAGTTAGGATAGTCAAAGATCAAACTAGCTTCACACTCCCAAATCAGTTCTAATTAGAGAAGGGTAGGTTCTATTAAACGTGCCTTGGGACCGTTAAAATGCCCAAATGGAAAACAATAAGGACATGTCCCAAAACTGTCAGTCATCTTGTAATCAATGCATTTTTCAGTTTAGTAATGGAAAATCTAGGCTAAATAATGCAATGTGTATAGAGTGAGTCACATACAGGAAGTCTAGTTCAAATGCAATTTAAATATTACTCGTGGCGTTAGGGAAGGAAAATGGAGGAAGAACTTTAGAGAACTGGGAGTAAAATGATACAGTTAAATACAAACAACATATGGAAATGAAATTAAAAAAAAAAACAAACCAAACAAAAACTCTGTACTCCCACAGCCAAACATATCTCTTACATTATGAAGAACAAAAGCCAGAAAATATCTGAATTACCTTCATTTAAATGATAATACCCCCATTTACATACCAATTAAAAATAGATACGGGTTCAGTTATGAAGAATTGGAAAGAGAGCTAGTCATAAGCATCCGCAGACTTCAGATTACCTGGGTTCTTTCACCAAGAGCTCCATTTTACAAATTCTAAGCCACAGAAGTCCCAGATTCCTGTGATATCTGTGGAGAGATCTTGGTACACCATTATCAGCAGTTGTATGTCAGTGCAATTGATTACATGATTTAAATCAGAATGTACTTCTGGAAACCATCCCAGAAGTTTACATTAGTGGATTCTCACTCTTCTACTTTAGGACTATAACATTATACAATGCATTAGAGGCTGAAGGCACAGAGCAAAGAAAAGGTTTAATTACAGTTCCTGTGTGGAACATTATAAATACTATGGCAAGGATAAAGAAGTCAAGATAAGAAAACAAAAATGAAAAAAAATACTGATGAGAAAATCACCTTAGAAATGACATCCTGAGGCAGAGGATATTGATGATGAATAGTAATAATACTTGATCTCAGATAGTGCCGATGGTTCCAGCAACAGCTGCAGAGATTATGTTTATCATTATATCACTTCTCTGTGGCTTATTAGGAGAATTTTACTTCAGCCAACTCTCCAACTCTGGCTAAAGCGGTATGATCTGAAGGCAAAGATTACTCTGCTCTACTTTCTATCATAAAAGAATGCATTTGATATATTTTTTAACTAGAAAACCAAACATACACAATTTTCTGGAGGAAAAGTAGTATAGAAGGAACTGTTACTGAAATTGTATTAAAAACGTAGTTCTAGAAAGTGAAAGACTCTTGCATATTTTAAGGTTGCTTCAGGGTATTCCAGCAACCCCCTAAAGTTAAAAAGAATGATATTGGAAAGAGCCTTTTTCTTCTTTTTCCAGACAGCACAAACCCCAATTCCAAAACAAACTTTAAACCCACAGTATGTTCCCCATGCCAAGAGGAGAGTCTCTTCATTGCTATACTAGCTTTACTACTGCTGTACTAGCCTTATTATTTAATTTACTTTATACTATACTGCTACAGTATACTTTATACTGTACTATTACTGCTATACTATCTTTGCTACTTTATTTACTATTTTATTTTACTTTATACATGATTTTTGTTTTATTTTAAAAATATTTTATTTTATTTTACTTTTATATTAATTTACTATTTTATTTTTACTACTGCTATACTAGCTTTACTATTCTATATTAGCTTTACTACTACTATACTAGCTTTCCTACTGCTGTAGTAGAGGTAAGCATATCACACAGCATAGAGAGCATAACACTTCATTGTGGAAAATATAGGTAACATCCTCCCATCTCAGTATGAATCTGTGCATGACAGCTTGAAAAGGAGGTTTCCAATGTGTGATGAGAAGGTAGAAAGAGCAAGCAAGGCAAAGGTGCTGAGATATCTATTCCAAGGTTGGATTATATGAATGAACATGAAAAGCCTAAGTATAAATCTAGAACTACATCAAGAGTTGTATATATATATATACACTATATATATATATTTTCAGAGGTGATTCATGGACTACACCAAGAGTTGCACACATATACTATATATACTTTGAAAAGGTGATTCATAGACTAAGTCTGTACTGTCTTTGGAAGCAGCACCTTGAGGCACACTGAAGTTTCCATCCAAGGTGTGTGCGCGCCAGCTGCACCCACATTGCTGCAATCTGTGCAATGCATCAAGGAGGCACATTCTGTCCCACATTGTTTTCCCCTCACTACAAAATCTTGACAGTTATAGATCATTATAGACCATTATTTCGCATTTATTGATGACATTCAAATCTGTTTCAAACATGCGCTGTAACTGTCCCAAACACAGGGGTGCTCTCTGCTTCCCAAAGCCCGCAGCGCATCACAGGCACTCTGAATCTGCTCTGCAGACATCCTGCCTGTGTGTGGCCATTCGTTTCCACCATCTCCACCAGGAGAACCAGGACTGAATCTGTTAAGCAAGTCCTAACCTCCTACCGGGGCAGACTGGGTCATAGCTACATCTGAGCACAGTCTACCCTTCGCTGTCTGGCAACTTTGAACAAATGAAATTAATTCCAGCTAGTGGAACAACATCCCTTTCCAGGTGTGGAACAGCTGAAAGCAGATGTTCAGGACGACGGTGAATTTCAGGACAAGAATCATCACATTTGCCTAGTGTTTGGCATACTCCTCTGAAGCTCCTGATCTAAGAAGGAAGCCATTACCCCTTCAAGCTTAGTCATTCTTGATCACTAGTTTGAGCTAGGAGAATCTTCTGTCAAGATCACAGAGATGCACACAGACCTCACGTATATCATCCACGACTGAATGGTTTCAGAGGAATCCCTATACTCCTCCAGCGCCAGGCATTGCACAGCTTCCCCAACTTTCCAGAGCCATAAATGGTGTTCCAGCTGACCACCACCCTAGGAGATACAGCTCTGTAACAGGAGGGGTGGTTGTGGCCCCTCAAGAGGTTGGCTCATCGGCTCCTGCCACCGATTTCATGAAGCAGGTGTGGGAAGCTGCCCCATTTTTGGCTGGTTCTGATCAAGGAGGGGCATGCACATGCACAGCCTTTCGGTTCTTCAATTTATAGCTGTGACTCTGAATCACGAACACGAATCATGCAACACGTGTCGTTGCAGCAAAGAAGGCCAACTACATCCTTGGCTGGATCAGCAAGAGAAAAGCCAGGAGGTCAAGGGAAGAAATCTTTCCCTTCTATCCAGTACTTGTAAGACCACATCTGGAGCGTTACATCAGTCGTGGGCACTGCAGTACAAGAAAGACACTGACACCCCGGGGCGAGGCCAGTGGAGGGCCACCTAGATGGTTATGGAACCTTCATCCTTCAGGACACTCAGAACTTGACTGAACAAAGCCCTAAGGAACCTCTTCTATCTGGATCTGCTTTGAGACTGTGGTTGCAGCAGATGACCCCTAAAAGTCTCTCCCAACCAAAGTTACTTTATAAATCCATGACTACATGTCATTAGCAGCAAACCTGCATGACTATGAAATTTAGCACCTGGACGCATCAAATCTTTCTTTTCACACAACTCTCTAACCAGCACCAGAAATAGGAACAGAACCTCAAATGCATCCGCTGTATATTACAAACACAGCTCTTTGTAGTATGGCAGTGAGGTCCTTCCATAAGGGTACCTAGGTTGCTGGGATCCTTTTGGAGGACTATAAGCTGGCCAGACATAGCATGATAGCATCCATGGCGAAGAGAGCCAAAACATGCCAAAAGCATCAGCTAGTCCCTGTACTCATGCTATGAGAAGCCTTTTCTTGGACAGCCCCTGAATGCGTTCACCAACATATAGGCAGTACAAAAACTCAGTGGACTATGAGTCAGTGGCAAAAGCGGGGAGTGCAAAATCCCCAGCAATAATGAAATACCCACAATACATTTGGTCAGAACATTTTTCATGCTCTGACCCTCACCAGAGGGTCGGCGTGTTTTTTTAGGGCAGGTCTGCTGACAACAGCGTGGGGCTGCCCAGCTCCAGACACAGGTGAATCCATTGCCATTGTGACTCCCGTAATCTATCGCAGCTCAGCCTACGGAGTAGAGTCTGTCACAGTAAACGAGACATTAGATTGTAATTAAACCGGCAATTAACCTGTAAATAACTTCAGCAAATAACCTTTTTTTCCGCAAAGAAAACTGTCAAGGTTTTTTTTACGAGAAGTGACTGCAGGAAAAATCAAACAAGTTCTATTTAAATTAGAGTACAAGGGAAGGCAAACTAATATAAATCTTTTGGAAAAAGTCAAACGTGGACATTTTTATGAGCCCCTGTAAGACAAAAAATGGCATGACCAGTTTCCTTAAAAAAAAATCAATTTGGTCAGAGATAAAGCTTAATAACTTTCAGAGGGAAAGCCAAACTGAAGAGTTAGTTAATAAAAAACCTTAGCATTGAACAGGCCTTTTTAAACTTAGGAGGAATGACTGTTGCTCTAGTAAATCCCTGAGGTTATTCTGCAGGTACCTGCGTATTTACGAAGGAATAATGATGATAATGCCTTTCTGTGATTATGGTGGGGAAAGTGTGGGTCAGATTCCAGCTGAAGGAAGAAAGTTAAGGCACGGAGTCCACTGTAAGTCTCTGAATAACTTAATCTAGGCTCTCATCTTTAGAAAGAACATTTTAATTTAGAGTTCCAACATCAAAGACCATATGAAATCACCATTTCTTTGAAAATCCACACCAGGACAAGAAGACATTGGCCCAAATCCTTAAACTAATTAGTACCAAACACTCCTCTGGGCTGAACTTGTCCCTAGGATCAAATTACTGAGCTTAACCTAGCAAGCTCTTAGTCTGATTTCAGTGTGGGTAAGGATGAGCTTCTAGTGATGAGAATCTTTATACTTTATTATCTCCATCCTAAATTGCTTTTTAGTCTGTTTTTATTCTTTTAATTTTTTATTTTTTAGTTCTGTCCATTAAATAATGTTCCTGACTAGCTACCTCTGTTCACATACAAACAAGAATTAAAAAACAAACCAACAATTTAGTGATTTTTCCATTCCTCAGCAGGGAACAATCTGTTATGGTACTTCATCATCAGTCACAATTCTGACTGCAGACTTTACTTCCATCCCTAAGAGAAAAGGACCAATCCTGATTCTTGCAGAAACAGGTCTAATGTCAAGGCTGAAGAGGACGATTGTGACTGTCCAGATCATTTCTCACTTAGGACTGGCAATGTTATCACAAAATATATTCCCAGATGAACGGGAAGGACAAAGAAGGAAGGTAAGAGGACTGGCAGCTGAAGAGGTCAAAAGCAAAAAACTAGGAAGGTGATAGGGGATTCTCATTCACAGATTTATGAGCAGCTGGGGAAGATGATCTTGCTCCAGACTAAGTAAGAACTATTGAGTAAGGAAGAAACTACGTCCCCAGTGTGCAACTGGAGTCTCTGTTCCCTTAAAACTTCATATTTAAACTCAGGACTTGAATTAAAATTCTGCATTGCTACATTAACTTCTTTGGGTCTCTAAAATAGCTTGATTTATAGAAGATAGCAGTCATGGGAACTGTGCTTTTAAGACAGCAGATCTTACTACAGATTTATACCTGTGTAACTGTGAGGAGAATTAGGTTTACTGGGTAGGATTTATTTTTTCTTTGCCTAAGTTTTTAAAAAACAAGAAAGGCCTTTTTTACATTAACTTATTGTCATGAGTAAAAATTCAGCTTTGACTTGGATAAATATCTATCAAGGTTTGCAGAAGAGACATTACCATTGACCTTATCATCTTAACAACACTGTTACAGTCAGAGAGCTCTATTCCCTTCTCATACTCATGTAATCTGAAGGCTATGGCATATGCTATAGAAAAAGCAATATGGGAAACAAAACAAGCCTTTTAGTTTGCAAACAAAATGGTGCTGCTGACAGACAGAATTGCCAGAGGTAACTAGTTCACTGTATTGCACGCTGGCTAAAACATAGCTGTGAAGAAATCGAAATTAAAAATTCTTTTCTCCTAATTACATTAATGATATATAATTTCTAGTTCATTTAGCCATGTGTTTTGCAAGCTTTTAAGCCCAACAGTAGTCTAAACATCAGAATTGTACAGTGACTGCATTTCTGTAACAGAAGTAAATACATTTTAAAACAAAGGACAGAAAATATTATGAAATGGTGACAACTGCAAAAAAAAAAAAATCCTGACACTTTTATGGTTGGCATTTTAAATATAAACACTACGGTAATTTCACTGTGCCTTTGGATGAGGTGATGGTGTGAGCTAAATGCAAACAAACTCCCTTGAGAATTACTTATCAGACTACTGATATTCAAAAGTATTTTTGGAAATTTAAAATACATTAACTAGTTTTTTACCCTAGTAACTCTATCCCATTTTTTCTTGACACGGATGTTCCTGGCCTACTCCATAGTTAGATGGTAGAACTTGCCATGCTTGATGGCTGGGCTGGCTTTCTGGGGGATCCTTGGTATATGTCTGCTGCATGGTGAAGGTTTTGTGGACATCTCAAATTGGAGACATGACATTCAGGAAGCCCTGAAGCCATAAGGTTTTACCTACATTTCAGTGCTATATGCTGATAGGTATATTATTCACCCTCATTCCACTCTCTGGTTGGTGTAAATACAAGCACGTTTTACACTTAATAGGCAATTCATTGGAGTCTCTCCAAACAGAGTTATCCCCATTTTGTATTGGAGACAATGGCATGTCCCCTCTTATGCACATTGTGACAATCATGCGTGTCCATTTGAAAAGACCTTGCTTAAGTTTCAACCCTCTCCTCAGAGGTAACACTGCCTGCCATCACACAGCTCTTCTTCACGCTTTGTGAAGGTCAGCTCCACAAAATTAAACTAGAAATCCCACGACCCGTTCTTTTTATTACACAGTCATCCATATGATGCATATGCTCACCAGTGATAAGAAATTTTACACGGGGGAAGCCATAATGTCTACCACCATAAGGTAAGATTGGAGATTGATAATATCTGGGCACTCGGGAAGCTAACAGTTCAGTCGTTTGTCGTTTTATATAGTAGATTCTGCCTGAAAAGAAAACCAGGACTTCAGTCCAGTTCGTCCTGCCCGCACCGAAAATGCATTATTTCTGGAGTACCACCCCGAGCACCACTTTGGCGAAAACTGATTTTCAAAGCGGGGAGGAGGATTAGGGATGCAGCGTTGTCAACCCAAAAGAGGATCCCTGAACTAGGGGCACCATCTACAGGGGAACAGACTGACACTGACTCAGATCTGTCCTTGCATTACAGCTGACATCTGTGCAAAGCCTATGCAGGTTGGTTCGACTACACTTGAACACTCCCTCGTAAAAGAGTATTTCCTATTTCATTTTCATTTATGCTGCCACAGTGTCCAGGAGCCCTGGGCACAGAGCACGAGCTCTCTGCGTCATCTGCTGCACAAATGCAGATTGAGAGACCACCTCTGCCTAAACAACTTAGAAGCAGCAGCAGATGTGTACGGATTAAACACAAGAAAACAATGAAACCAAATGACACATTGAGACAAACATCAGTCAGCGGACTAACAAGTTCTTTGATTTTGCCCTTTGATTTTTAGCTAGAATTAAAACCAAAACAAAACCCCAACACTTGTTCTCCACTCCCTCTATCCAACTCACAATCTCACACATTGCTCCAAAAATCACCTTCAAAGGCTTACTACATATGATGCTTTTGTTAGTTGTGTACAGCTGAATAGTTACTCCAGTACGTATTCATTTTACTGAAGGTTAATTCTCACTTTTGGGACTTAGCTCTCTCACTTTGCTTTCATGTTTTTCATGTTCTCCTGATGCAGGCTTGGCTTCCTGACTCCAAAAGAACGTGCCTTCTAAATACATCATCATCACACAGTATATACTGTGGAAACTTCACTGAAATCAAGGATGGGATGACAGTGCCCTAAAATGGG
Source organism: Haliaeetus leucocephalus (assembly GCF_000737465.1). NCBI lineage: Eukaryota > Metazoa > Chordata > Aves > Accipitriformes > Accipitridae > Haliaeetus > Haliaeetus leucocephalus. The sequence continues at coordinate 6,193,864 of NW_010972587.1, forward strand.
ATTCCGAGTTTTTAATTTTCAGCTGTACGTACCAGCCCTTGGATTCCTAGTCAACTGGGGAAAAAAAAAACCAATCAAGAGCGGGTGTTTCATTTGCTAAAAGAAGTTTCAGAAACGTGTGCTTGAACTCATGCAGTCAGAACTTCATTTCTCCCATCTTCCTAAGCAAAAGCCAATTCCTTTATCTTCAGCCAAACAAACTACTCTCAGAATGAAAAACTTGAGAGAAAAGACCAAAACAAAGGAAAAATGGGAATAAAATAACATGACAATGAAGAACAAAGTAGAGGATTCTTTCTGTTAAAAATAGGTACCTGTGATCTTGTGCAACACAAGGTCAGTGAATAATTTCATCATGACAGCCACAGTTCAATCCCTGTTCGTATACAGTTCTAAACTCTGCCTGGTACGTAAATTAACATGCCACCAGTATCACTGACTCATTCACCTGCCGCCGATTTGCCCTCATGATGTGCCTGACTTCCCCTCTTGATACTTCTAATTGTGGCGGTTGTGATATTTGGTCACACAAAGGCTGACGTACAGAAGAAAACCGATGGCAGCTTGGGCCCCAAGCCAGGGCCTTGATTGCTGTTTTTGATGTGCTACAAATGCTGTTGCTCCTGAATTTGCTCAGTTCAGTGACTGTCATTCTAGTATCTGCTCTTTATATGCCATAAAACTTGCCAAGACAGGCCTGAGAATATTTTGGTTTCATTGGCTTTGGCCCAGGCTTTCTCCTTCTTTATGGAGCAAGCGGGAGTCTTTTACTTTCAAAACCTAGTTTTTACGGCTCATATTACTTTCTAATCTTGAAGGTTTTACCTTGAAGTCATAGTATACAGAGAGTAAAAAATAAAAATGGCATGGACAAACATTGCACCATTTCTGGTCTTGCTTTTTTACACAGATTCTTCCCAGATGCTCCTCTAACTCTGGCTCAGTCAAAGTCTAAATTAAAAGCAAGGGATATGAAGGACATAACAGCGTCTAGTTCTTAATTTGTACTTAGTAAGATTCCTGATGGAACTTCCGAATGGTAGAGACCATTTAAAATTCTCTTTTGATACACTACTGCACATTAAAAAAAAACAAAACAAAATAGGTCTTGGGTTTAGAACATCATTCCTTCTGGCTTTGCATGTTTCTTCTTTTTTTCTCATGATAGGATACCTTCTTCTTCCCTGAACACAACTGCAGAAGACATAACAATAATAACAATAAATAGAATGATTTGTGTTTTGTGAGTTTAGTGGCTAGCGTTTGGCTAGCACTCCAAGCATTCATCAAAGGGCTCCTGGGCTCTTCTAGAACATCGTTGTCCATTCAGGACACGTATGGCATCCCTTAAGTTTCACAGCTTCCTTTGGTTTAATTAACTTCATGACTGGATAGTAACTACCCGTTTCCTTGAGGATGCACTAGTGAAATAAAACTTGCTCACAGGACTGGAGACCTCTTTCTGTCTCAGCAAGCCTTTAGGTCCAAAAGGAACTGAAGGAAGTACGTGTGCTAGTAGGAATGCAACTTTTGCAGCAATTTCTCCATTGCAAACTACCAAGCTCAGAAAAGATTAGGTGAAATCTCTCCCACCACCCTCCCAGCCCCTACCACACCTGCCCTTTTCTTTTACTTATTTTTTTAATCTAGCAGAATAATCACGTATGGGCTACCACAGTCAGAGAGTGAGAAAGTGACGGTATACACTTCAGGGCTACTGGCAGACAGCGTTTCTGTTCCTTACTGTCTGTACGCTAAGAGAGGGCCATTGGGCTTAAATGATGTTTCTTGTCTTCGCTCAAACACTAGGACAGGGTATGATGTGTCATGCCTTGCAAATGCCAGACTCCCACAGACTTCTGGCTGTGTGGCTGTTAGGAACACAGCACCACGTCCTCATAATTATTAGCACTGAAATGTGTGGGGTTTTTAACTGACCAGATAAATGATCCTAGAGAAAACAGTCCTTGATCTCTATCGTACTGGGAGAGAGAAAACAGCTGCATTTTTAAATCACACAGGGTAATCTGGGCACAGGTGATCCCTTTTGCATATGCAGTTTAAATTATGGCGGCTCCTCCTTTCTGTAGCTCAGCAAGAGCCAGTACTTGCTTTCCTCTTCCCTTTATCCCTCTCACAACCTAACGTGCCCACAGAAGAAAAACTCATATTGTGACTAACAGACCTAGGAACTGACGCGATCAGAAAATGTGTATTTGAACTGAACTGCAAAAGGGCTGTGATTTTGAGAGGCAAATCCCACCACAAAAGTGTGGGTGGGGAATGGCAGGACGACGTTCCGTTGAAGGCACAGTCACTTCTGAGGAGTGCCTGGGAGCTTCTTGACTTTCTCGGTTACCTGCTAATGATGGTGTAGGGGCTCCTCTCTTTGCCAACATTTGCTATTTATCGTATAAAGATGTAATTTAGATAACTTTCACTCTCATGTACTAAGTGAAACCAACTAAATGGTCGTGGAATACATAACTACTTCAAGTTTTCTTACGACAACTGTAATTCAGCAGGATCCTGTAATACTGTGCATCAAGCCTGGGGTAGAACCTGTCTGTTCAGTACCCTGCGACCAATTAAAGGGAAACACTTACATAAGTACCACACGATTATTTGTACAATTTTGCAGATGAAATTACGTTTTCCTCCTGTGCCTTCGAGGGTATAGATGCCACAATAATATATGCTGAGGAACAAAAAGAACTTTAGTCCGTTGTGTTTTTAAAAGCTAAGCTTACATCTAAATCTATTTCCATTTCCCTCTGGAACCTGAGCAGCTTTTTATGTTATATTAAACATTAGACAAATAGGGTAGATCTAATTAAAAGTTGAAGAAATGTGCTTCCCTTAATTGAATTTGTTACAGTTACATTTTGCAGACCAATGTTAATCAAAGCTCCCGTTCGGAGTGGATGGATCAAGGGAATTAAGTTAACCCTTGCACGTCCTTACCTGAACACGCGATACGCTCTGCTCTCCCCTAAGCCACGGACGCCTGTCACGACTGCCCGAGGGCCCGCCGCACCGGGAGGGCCGCGCACCGCAGGCTCCCTAAAAGTACCGAGTACCGGGGAAGGGGGGAGACGGGGGGC